>NC_035163.2:20520998-20804979 GCF_001659605.2 Manihot esculenta
GAATACTGCCTTGTGGCCTTGATTTGTGGGACCAATGCCCGAGTGGTCTGGCGGGAATCGCCTTATGACCTGGCTTGGTGAAAACTGCCTTGTGGCTTTGATTTGTGGGACCAATGCCTGAATGGTTTGGCAGGAACGACCACCTTGTGACCTGACATGGTGAAGACTGCTTATGGCCTTGATTCATGGGATCGACGCCGGAATGGTATGGTGGGAACCACCTTGTGACCTGGCTTGCAAAGACTGTCTTGCGGCCTTGATTAATGGGACCAATGCACGGGTAGTTTGTCATTCCTTTTTACTGAAGAACATACCATGTAAAAATACTTTGTCGGCTTTATTATTAAAAGAATATCTTCTATTTGCATACGAGGGTAGAACTAAATTACTGTCAAAATGTGAATAATACTAGAATTGATATTTCGGGCAGACGAACCTCATGGGCGAATATTTTTTCAAGACTTATAAAGTTCCCTACCTTTCTGGTAACTAAATTTGTAATTTGTCTAGTTGTCTCAGGGGTTATTTCCTCAGACTCAGATTTTTGTGCTTCTTTTCCTTTTCTCGTGAATTTTTGAACGGTACTATCTCTTATGAGTTTCTCGATCTCTTCTTTTAATTGTCAACATTCTTCCATTGTGCGGCCATGATCTTCATTTGAAGGGACAATACTTGGTCTTGTCTCGTTTTTCTACATTCTCAAGATTGAGCTTGGGCGGCCATCTGATTTTTTTATCATTCTTTCTGATCTACATCAAGATACGAGTTTGTGAGTCAGTTAGCAGGGTGTAATTCTTATACTTACTCTGTTCGTCTTTCTTTCGCGAGATGGGGTAGCTCCTATGATCCCCTTCATAGGCTAATCTCTTAGACTTTTGACTTAGCTTTTGACTTGCCTTCTTGTGTTCTTTTAGTGCCTGAATCTCATCATCCAACCTGATATACTTCTGGACCCTATATATCAGCTGTTGGTATGTCGCGGCTGGATTTTTTATTAAGAAATCCATGAACTTAACGTTACGAGTTCCTTTCTTCAACCCCTCACAAGCTATCTCATGATTCAACTCTTCCACCTGTATGGTTTCAGCATTGAAACGATAAATAAAACTCCTTAAAGACTCGTCCTCTCCCTGGCAAATCTTCCGTAGGTCTGAGAAATATTTTTTGGGAGGTATGCAAGTGATAAATCTATATTTGAATATCATAGTAAACTATGTAAAGTTTTGAATTAGACCTAGACTTAGGTGTTGGTACTATTTCTGAACCAAACCTATGAGTGTTGATGGGAACACTTGACATAACATAAAATCATTTATATCTTGAAGCTGCATGGTCGTCCTAAAAATAGCTAGATGACTTCTGGAGTCTACCGTTCCATCCTATTTATCTAAGCTGGAAAACTTGAACTTGACGGGAAAGTTTTCGCTAGTATTTCTTCCGAAAGAGGCAAGACCCCATCTAAATTAAAATCCTCTTCCTATTCTTTTTGATATCTTTGTATGGCCCATATTAGCTTATAATCCACTCCTTTCGATATTAGAGATAGCGTATCTTTTGCTTCTGTAATTATTATATAGTATTTTCTGAAAATCCGGCGATGATGTGGCTAGCTACTTGATGAAGGATATCACCAGCTAATAAATTGGTAATTCCGCAATCACAGGCGAGATTAAAATTTCCCTGATAATGATAACTCTATGCCAAGACTCGGTCAATCGGGGGAGGGCGAGTTATGATGACGATTCAAGTATTAAAGTGTCAGAGTCTCTTTTTACTCGGGCGAGACCGTATTTCTCACTCATCAAATTCTTGCCACGTGACCCCTGTCTTGCAGTGATATGGCCCGTATTAGCTTATAATCCACTCCTTTCGATATTAGAGATAGCATACCTTTTGCTTATGTGATTATTACATAGTATTTTCTAAAAATCTGGCGATGATGTGGTCGGCTACTCGATAAAAGATATCACCAACTAATAAGTTGGTAATTCCGCAATCACAGGCGAGATGAGAATTTCTCTAAAAACGGTAACTCTATGCCAAGACTTGGTCAATCGAGGGTGTAACGACCCGGGAGCCGGACCGCTACCAGCGCTAGGATTCAGATCGACTTAAGGTCGCCGGAACCCGTAGCAAGCCTAACATACATCCTGTCATACCTGATAAATCCCATACATGATCATACATTTGCATAAAAAATTTTAAACTTTTCATACACCAAGCTTGACCTGTGCATGCACCATAACTGTAAACATAAAACCCCATGCTAGAGTCCTCATCAAATGCTCTAGTTGGGTCCACATTTCATATATCAAGCTTGGTTCATCAGATAACATCATTAAAAATATTACATATAGATCATGTACAAAAGGGATTACCACTACTGTTAGGGCCAAGCACAATACTAATCCATAAAACATCACTCTACTTTACATTACATTACATTATTTTACATTACATGTCCACTACTAATCTATTACATATACGTAGCCTTTACCCTTGCTGACTTCCTGAGCTATCTCTGGCCCTGCAACCTGGGGGTTAGGGGAAAGGGGTGAGCTACTAAAGCCCAGTGAGCAGAACCGTAAAAACAGATTATTGAACACATGCTTTCATGAAATGCATCACATCACAAATAAATCACATCAAGGATGGACTTGTCACCAATGACCCTCTACATAATCCAATGTGCCCGGCCCTCGACGGAGCTCCTCAGGACTTTCGCTTAAACATAACATAACATATCCATAATGCCAGGGGCGTAGAATGGGTCTCGACTTGGACTTTCTCTTACTCTGTGCCAGGGACGTAGAATGGGCCTCGACCTGGACTTCCATACCATATCATATCATATTATATCAAGGGTCAATAGGTCATCCAACATCCATCCACATCAACATTATATTATGCAATATGTCATATTCGTGAGTTCTAATGCAATACAACCTATTACATACATGGCATTTATGATGCATGAACATGCTTAAAAGTTTGAGTGCTTTTGAAAGTAAAAGAGTTAGGTTCTACTCACCTCTGGCTGACGCTGGACTGACTCTGAAATAGCTAACACTGCTGGCCTCCTCGGTTCCTCGGGTCCGATCCTACACAGGTGGACTCAAATGAGGGACCAAACATACTCTAACATGACTATAAATATCTCCCGAAAAATCCCTTAAAACACCATAGAACATACATGCAAAACAGGCAAAGGAAGGCTGGGCAGGGAATTTTCTGCGGCAGGTTCGGCGACCGAAGGTCCCTACAGATCCGAAAGTCAGGCACTTTCGGGGGCAGGTTCGGCGGCCAAAACTTCCTCCAGATCCGAAAGTCCAAACCTTCGAGGGTAGGTTCGGCGGCTGAAACTCCCCTCAAGAGCCGAAAGTCCAAACTTTCGGGGGCGAGCTTAGGCGGCCAAAACTACCACCACAGGCAGGTTCGGCAGCCGAACCTGGATTCTCCAAAATGGCAGAACCCGATTTGCCTCTCTCATCTAGCCACCCAAAACCTCACAACATGCATTCAACTATTTTAAAACGTGCATAAACACATTTTCAAGCATATAGGGACATAAAACTAGCCTATACCCCAACAAACATCAACATAGCATCACTTTAAGCATAAATGGTATATAAACCCTAACATTTTAGATCTACTCTAAACATGCATCAAAACCCTTAACCCCTTCTTAAAACTTGCTTAAAACATCATAAAAGGCATGGATCTACACTTACCTCTTGAAGATCGAGGGTAGGCGTGACCCAAACTTGGAGATTGGGAGAAATCGAGCTCCGGGGGTCTTCAAACTTCAAAACTTTTATCTTAGCTTAAAAGTCTTCAAAAACAAAGTAAAACTCATCAAAAACTCGAAGGGATTGAAGGAAAACACAAAATCAACCAAAGGAGGGCGAAATCTCACCTATGCCCGAAAATAGAGAGAGAAAACTTGCCATTTTCGGACAAGGGGCCTTTTATAGGTGGCTGGCCAGACCACCTTCGGGGGCAAAAGAGCTTCCGCAAGCTTCCCATGTTCGGCGGCCGAACCTGGATTTTTTCTCCATGGCTTTTTTCTTTCAAAACTCAATTTTTTTCTTCATTAAAACCATAAAAACATGTAAAAACATTTTATAAAAACATATTTTACCCTTCTAGAGGGCTCCGACATCCGAGATTCCACCGGAAAAGTAGGAATTCCGATGCCAGGGTCTAGCCGGGTATTACAGAGGGAGGGCGAGTTATGATGGCGATTCGAGTATTAAAGTGTTAGAGTCTCTTTTTACTCGAGCGAGACCGTATTTCTCACTCATTAAATTCTTATCACGTGATCCCTGTCTTGCAGTGACAGCTCATAGCGATTATCATGTAACATCAAATACTTTATAACTAATGTATTTAATAAGGTATTTTCTTAACCATAGTTTTAAAAGTAAGCTAAATTACACATATAATACTTCATAACTAATGTATTTAATAAGGTATTTTCTTAACCATAATTTTAAAAGTAAGCTAAATTATACATATGGACAGATTTAAGAAAAATTGGTTGATAATGATTTTAATTAAAATAAGATCAAGACAAATTATTATTATAAAATTATTGATAAAATTTTTTAAAAAATTAAATAATAATATAAATAATAATTTTAAATATATTTAATAGTAAAAAAAGAGTAATTTAATAATTTTATAAATTTTTAATAAAATAAATAATGATAGGATGCATTTAATCCAACATTAAAAAGATAAAATTTAATTAAAAAAATAAAAATATAGGATGAAATTATAATAAAAGTAAAATACAAAATTAAAATTTGCGTTTAACTCTATAGTTTATTAGAAACATTTTATTTGGAATTTCACTTTATCCTATTTTTAATTTCGGAGTTCAAATTAAACGGGTGTTAATTGTTGGGCCATTAAAACAAAAAACGAAAGTTCGAAGGTCCTAATTGAAAATGACCGACTGGATAGACTTTGGGGCTTTTTCAGTTTTGGCCCAAAAGAAAAAATGAAAGGCTCTTTTCAGATTTCAAAGCAAAGTTAAGCATAAACTTGCATCAGCAGCACACTCTGAGATGAGAAGAAGAGGAAGAAGAAGAAGTCTATAGTTTAGTTATCAGAGCCAAACAGGCAATGGCAGATCGGAGTAGACTCCTTACTTACGCTTACATTCTTCTTTACATCGCCCTCTCCAGTGGCCAGATCTTCTTTAACAAGGTCAAACTTCATTTTTTTTTCTTGGATTGTGTTATTAGAATTCCACTCTTCGAAAATTTCGGGACTCAGAAATGTTTTGTGTTTTTGTTTTTTCTTCCAGTGCTTTACAGATTCGTCATACTCCTTTTGCTTTCTGTGCTTTATTCTAGTTTATTCCTAAATATCCTATTATTTGGTTTAAATATGCATGCATTGATTTGTATTTTTAGGACATTTCATCTGCATTTAACAGTAAAACTCAAACATTTGTAACATGAATATCTAAGTTGAAGATTGAGGGTCACCATCTGTGTTTGAAACAGTTTAGGGGTCTGATTTTGGAGATGGTTCAGACTATTAGGTTATCTCAATGATCTTTTAGGAATTCAGTCAGCATTGAAAATTTCTGGGTTTGGTTTTTGGAATCCAATAAGGAAGAGCAAGGAGGGTAAAGATGATAAAGTGAATTCTCAGTTCACAGTCTCAGAAAATGTCAAACTATATACCATAGAAGAACTTATGATTTAGCATTTACAATATTGATACGTCTTCATGGAATTTGAATTTTATATTTTGGTGTGGAAAAAACTAGATGATTGGCATATGACAATACTGACCTGTGTCAAACCTAATTTGGGTAATTGCCAAGTAAAATAAGATAAATTGATATTGACTATCATCGGGTACTGTTAAATGGTCAAAGAATAGCAGCTTTTTAGATTGGAATAATTCTTTCATTCACATATGCTATAGGGTCTTTACATGGTTTTCTGATATAATTACATGCTTATAAAATGTTACTCCTCTTGGCTAACATAAGGTCTCTTTTCCAAAATTGTTTGATTGCAGTGGGTTTTGTCTTCTAAGGAAATAAACTTTCCTTATCCTCTTGGATTGACTCTACTTCACATGGTCTTCTCTTCTGTTTTGTGTTTTATACTAACAAAAGTTTTCAAGGTACTAATTTAATTTTTTATGTCAGTGTATCTTATCTCATTAATAGCTTTGCTTAAGCAACTTGTGTTCTTAATCTTGAGCTTTTCATAGGTTATGGAAGTTGAGGATGGAATGACACTAGAAATGTAAGTCAAACCTTATATTTCCTTCCATGTGCACTGATGCCAATACTCTCCAATTTTCTTTTTATCATTATTTTTATTTTTTGCCATATATCTGATGGATGTTCATATATTAGATATGCGACATCAGTTGTTCCAATAGGTGCAATGTTTGCAATGACTCTTTGGCTGGGAAACACTGCCTACCTGTATATATCTGTGGCTTTTGCACAAATGTTGAAGGCAATTAGTAAGTGTTCATTATTTATGTCTTTGTCCACTAAGGCAGACATTCTCAATAAATATTTATCAAAATGATCCAGATCAATTCTAAAATTGCCTATGATGCTTTTGTGGTGGCCAGTTAGATATTTGGTTGCTTAATAAGTGCTAGGTTTCCTTTGCACCTGTGCCAGCATGTGCACTTGTGGCATGATCTAATTTTTTTTCCATTGAGATTTGCAGTGCCAGTTGCTGTTTTTGTTCTTGGAGTGGCTGCTGGACTTGAGGTGATGAGCTGCAGAATGCTGTTAATAATGTCAGTGATCAGCTTCGGTGTTCTTGTCGCTTCTTATGGGGAGATAAATATCAGCTGGGTTGGAGTTGTGTATCAGATGGGTGGAGTTGTTGGAGAAGCCTTGAGACTTATTTTCATGGAGATTCTAGTGAAAAGGAAGGGTCTGAAGTTAAATCCTGTATCCGTTATGTACTATGTTAGTCCTTGCAGGCAAGTATTATGTTAACCTTCAACTTGTAATAAGTCATCTGGAAGCATTTGCTTCTAGTCTCATGTAGGGGAAAGTTAAATGTATGTCTGTGTTTGGTTGTTGGTTTTCCTTGCAGTGCCCTTTGCCTGTTTATTC
Source organism: Manihot esculenta (assembly GCF_001659605.2). NCBI lineage: Eukaryota > Viridiplantae > Streptophyta > Magnoliopsida > Malpighiales > Euphorbiaceae > Manihot > Manihot esculenta. The sequence goes on from NC_035163.2 coordinate 20,528,113, forward strand.
CTTGGATCTTTCTAGAGAAACCAAGGATGGAAGCACATTCATGGAACTTTCAACCTGTCGTGCTAACACTGAATTCTCTTTGTACATTTGCGCTGAACCTATCAGTTTTCCTTGTGATCTCGCACACCAGTGCTCTGACCATTCGTGTGGCTGGAGTTGTGAAGGATTGGGTTGTTGTCCTGCTATCTGCCCTTCTATTTGCAGATACAAAGCTCACAGTCATAAACCTGTTTGGTTACTGCATTGGTGAGTAACACTAAATTATTTGAAATTATTTTCTTTTAGGAACCTATTTATGTCTTTTTCAATTATGCAATTTGGAGTCGGGCTAGAAATTCTCTTCCTGGAGACTGCCAGTCCAGAGACTAGGCCTAGGGGTGGGGAGGTTTTTGGGGGCAGACTTATCGCTTGAGAAATGATCTCAGAAGCAGACTGAAATGCAAAATTTCAAATAGTCTTATCGCTGAGTCAGTTGTTTTTGGTCAATTGACTCTCGGTCATTTCCACACCGTAGATTGTTTTATCATTATTAGATTAGCTCCGGCAAGACTGGATGTTACATAATACATCCTTTGGTAGTTCTCTTGCAATTGATCTGAAATCTCTTCTGGGTCGACTTAATAAGAATGATTATCTGTGGTGTCATTGAAAGTTGAGCTTGGCTGTCATTGAAACTTGAGCTTTCTCGTTTGTGTTGGGCTGGTAATGACTTTTCTTCAGCAAATTTTTACCTCTTTATAGCTGGTCATTGAGTATTAAATGTGCTAAACACATTTTTCTCCCAGCAATTGCCGGTGTAGCTGCTTATAATAATCACAAGTTGAAGAAGGAAGCTACTCGAGGTAGTTCTGATAAATCACAGCCTGCAGAATCCATACCATTGACTGCTTCGTCAACTTCAAACAGTTAAGATATATAGTAAAGGTTGTTGCCAAGACATTTATAGGTATGCAATAATTCTTCTATTACTGTTTTGCCCCTAATTGTAGAGGCTTCTTTTATTAGTATACCTGTTCATCTGATTTTGATAATGTTCATTCTCCAATGCAACAAATGATTGTCATTTTTTATTAGCACTCGGCCTTGTCAACTCATGGATGTTCCAGCTGTTCGTAATTTGGGTTAATTTTTTGCCCAGCATGGTGCTGAATCAAGTGGATATGGTGTTATATAAAGATGCCAAATCGAGAATCAAACTCATGAAAAGAACATCTGTGAAGGTTTTGAAATTCCTGATAATGTTATCATAAGAGGTTTATTTTCATTCCATTTCATTTTAATTTTTGGAGGTGGGAAGGTGCGAAAGTGGTAAAGCAGATATGGGGATCCCTCAACTGTTAGATATCAAAGTCTAGATATGTAGAAACCACATGGGTAGAGTGTATAGTTTGGATTCAGAAAGCTGATGTGAAAACCTGTAGTTTACATTTCAAATATTCATTCTCCTTCAATTAAAAAAAGAAAGAAAAAGGGTTTGTTATTAATTTTTCATTCTCATGAATTATCAAATGTCCCTGTGCAAAAGTCGGATAAAATTAGTAGAGAAATGAGTGAGAAGGGGAGGGAGAGATCAAAGATGAGATATAGGAAAGTGCTATAAATGATATAAGTTTTGGATATTGATTAGTATTTGATGTTTCCCTAGTGTATTAGCTATTAACTTTAAGAGTATGAAAAATATTTTTCCATCGATGCATTTTGATATGAATTGTTTCGAGAGTCACAAAAATAACAAGGTTTCCTACTATTTTTATTTTATTATTTAAAAAAAAAAAAAACTTATGTATATAATTAAAATCTCACACATTATTCACACATTATTTTCTGTCTTAGGCTTCAAGTCATTCATTTATCTTGCGGTTTAGAAATTATGTATATAATTAAAATAATTTGTTAGAAGTAAGTCTTATATGTTTATATAATCAATGAGTGGCATTCACAGGTTTAGTCTGGTGGTAAGTGCATCTGACTAAATACGAGAGATTTTAGATTTTACTCTCTAATTTTCAGTTATCCTCGATTTTCAGTTAAAAAAAAAATAAAAATCAATGAGTGATATGAGCTCTGTCAAAAGTTAAACCACCGGCTTAACAATCCAATTCACGTTTGTGTTTGCTGAACTGTTTGATTTAATTGATTTTCAATTTTTTATTAATGAGCTATCCAGTTTTAATTTAAGCCAAATTTAACTCAAAAAATAAATTGAATTTCTCTTTTTTCTTTTTTTTTTTTTAAAAAAAAAAGTTAATCCATTTGTTTAATTTGAGAGTTTAAATTGAAAATTAAAGTACTTTTAATTAGAAAAAAATGTAAGTTAGCTAAATTGAACGTCTTCAATAATACAAAAATTAAATTGAACATTTAGCCGATTATACATTTCCTTTGTTTTATAAAAATATGCTTGCTTTTGCTTTTACACGAACTATACAACAAGAGTTTAATATATAGTAAATTTTAACTTTTAATTTACATTTACGTCTGAACTATCACTAAAATAATAAATGAGATTATACTTGTCATGATTTCAAAATGCGAATTACATTTTACTCGATAATTTAAGGATAAATTTGAATTGAATTAAAATTTAATATTTTTTACTAATATTATATAGTTAAAAAGAACAAATTTAACATATTTATTAATTTTATTTTGAATGTAGTATAAGTTTGACATTATATAAAAATGAATTTTTAACCATTAAATTAAATATTTGGATCAAAATTTATACAAAATAACATATGCAAAATGCCATATTATTCAAAATCAGATAAGAGTCCTACATAAAATTACAATAGGATCCACCTAAAATTATGACAAATCCTCTTGGGAAAGCTTAACAATAAAAAACAAGCAATCCCAATTATGAAAATGAAATAAATGTAAAGGGAATGAATAATAAAAGGCAGCAGTTACTTAGCCTGACTTAGTTCAGTGGTTAATACGTCAAATTCAGTCCGGCAGAGTTAGGTTTGGGTCCTCTAATACTCATATCCCTCTATTAAAGAAAAAACGGTTGAACCATCTCTAGAGAACCAATGGTTCCTTATTCACTACCAAAGGAAGGGAAGGAAGAAATCTTGAATTTGAACCAACCAAAATCAAACTTAGATCAGTCTAATCAATAGGGTGGGTTGAAAAAAAGTTGAGAGAGTGGTTGTTGGCGTTCAGAGACGCAGTGGAGACAAGCAGCAGGCAATGGGCGGCGAAGATTGGGATGAGGTTTCATTGTCTTCCTCAGCAATTGGATCCAAGATTACAGTCAATGGGCGACGCTTGGTGAAGGAGATAAACAGAAGTGGAGCCACTTCTGTAATGAATAATAATCTTGGAGCTGTGCTTGTGAAGTTGGCCATTTGAAGGAGAGTGTTCAAAGGCATTATGGATTCAACAACAAGCACAAGAAGAAGAAGAAGAAGAAGAAGAAGAAGAAGAAAGGAGCTGGTTTATTTGAGGAGGTCGTAACTCAAATTTATAATGCAGAAGTTGGCTGATGGCTGTACCACTCACATGGTCGGTTCTGCGTGCGGTCTCAAAAGTACGTACGTCATTATTATTATTATTATTTATAAAAGTACACCATGAATTGACTGATATGTTTTTTTTTTATATTTGCCGATTTAACAATTTATTTTATAAAAATTTATAATTTTACTTTATACTTTAAAAAATTACTAATTCAATCACATGTTAAAGTGATGTAATACAACCATACATGATACTAAATAGAAAAAAAAAAGCTAATAAAGTTATATGTGACTAAAATATCTCCATATTTTATAGTTATTTTTAAAAATTTAAGGATAGAGTTATAATTTTATTATTCAAAAACTTTACTTTTAATTAATGAATCAAGTTAAATAAATCACTTTATTATTTGATGATCTGAGATCTAGAAAATAGGGTTTTACAATGGGTTCTGTAAAACTGGAAAAAGTTTAGAGCTAGAAGAGAGTATTTCTCCTTTTATATGTTTTCTTTTGTCTGCTAATGATGTATAATAGAATGTATGTCATTGGGCCACTTGTCCCTGTCACGTTGATATGGTTGTACGAGGAAATCAGATCGCTGCCCCATGCGTAACGGCCCCTGATTCTCCTCGGGTACGCGCGTGCGGATAGGCCCACTAGGCGAGTGGGCTGGTCGCCTTCCTTCCTCTAGGCTAGGCTGAAAGGTGGGATTAGAGCTGGGTCTAGAGAGGATCTGATCGCCGGGCCATAAAGGCTGGGCTGGCCTGATTGTGAGTTGGAATAGAGCTCGGTCTCAAGGCGGAGCGGGCTGGCGGAGCTGAACCCGGATCATAAGGGAGACTTGGTGGCCTCTAAGTAATGGGCTGATATCATGGGCTTGGCCCCAGACCAGAGTGGAGAAATCCAGTGGTCATCAATTGCCCCTTTACCCTCTCGTCAGTTATTGTCTGGCTGATGAGGGGGTAAATACCGAGAGTAATAATGACCGCGCAGCCTAAAGGACAAGTCTACTCAGAACATCTCTTCGTCTCATCACTGTTTCAAATTTCAAATTCTCTCTATCTTCTCGAAACCTTTGCTCTCTTCTATCTTCTGCGCGATTTGCCTACATCGTCCTTCTGCCCCAGCCACTTTCAAGGTACACTCTTCTCTTTGTCCTTCCATGGATAGCCCAAAACTTCCCGACGTTCTTAGAGTAGAGTCTAATGTCACTCCGTCTGTCCTAAAAAATTTCTTCTCTAGGGAGTATTTAGATACCCCTCTCTTTCGTATTCGGGCCCCCTACCCGAACGAGACGATCGTTCTTGCTGATCCTCCTCCCTCCGACCTAATCGATCCCCAAAAGGATCTTAGCCTGATCTTTTTCGCTAAACAAAGGGAGTTTGGCTTAACCTTCCCCTTTTCTCCTTTCTTTACCGGGGTCTTCCGGTACTTCAGGATAACCCCTCGGATGCTAGTTCCCAATTCCATTCTGTTCATGTCCTCCTTTGAATCTGTATGTCTGAGCTGGGGGTTCACACCCACGGTGCATTTGTTTGTTTCTTTCTTTCGATTAGTCAGAGCAATCCAGGGTTTTTATTATTTTTCCCCTCGGGGAGGGCTTTCAATCTTTCGGGTCATAAAGACTCAATAAAGGGTTGGATGGAGGGCTTTGCAGTAGTGGAGCTCAAGAAGGAGTCCGGACTCATCTGGGACCTAGAACTCTCCTGGGAGGATGTTTCACTGAACTGCAATGACCTGCCCCAGCTCAGCCTTACCGAGCAGGTCGGGTATCTTCGACTGACTTTTGTTGAAAGGAAGTATGACGTCGAGAAATGTATGTTTGTGTCTAATCTTCGTGATATTAGAGACGCGGGTACTTTACTCCACTTAGCTGTGTCGTTCTGCCTTTGTAATCTGTGTGGCATGTCATCTTATTTTGTATTGATTTTGGACTTTTGCAGCTTCTAACGCGAAGATGGGTCAGATCAAGCCCTCGAAGAACCTTATATTGTCTCGCGAGAGCATGAACACGGCTCTGGATGCCCTCCGGGCTGGGCGATCGGTGAAAGAGGCTACTGAGGAGGTGGCCAAGACTATTTCTACCAGGACGGTGGGTAAGCCTCTTGCTCCACCCTCCTCCCGAGCTCCCAAACCGAGTACCCGGGGAACCAGACCTGCCAGGTCCCACAGCAGCGGGCCGAGCTCGGCTATTCAGCCCCCTCGAGCTTCCCGGTCCCAACGAACTTCCGCTGAGGGAGCGAAGAAAGCTCCAAAAGACACCGCTATGTCATCCGCGGGCGCCGAGCTAGCGAGAGCGGACTCAACCTTGCCTCCAACAGATGCCGCCAGGTCATCCGCGTGCGCCGAGCTGGAGAGAGTGGACTTAACTTTGCCTTCCGGGGAGGCCCCTGAGGGGAGAATCGAGACCCCCATAACTGAAGAGACGGCTCCCGGAGGCGAAGCGAGGGTCATCCTTGTGGATGAGGATGTAGGGGAAGCTGCTGGTGAGGATGTTCTGGTTATTAAGGATATCCTCGCGAAGGCTGCCGAGACTAAGACGGTTGAGGATGCTCTTCCTCAAAAGGAATCCTCAGGTGTCCTCGAAGAGGTTTCTGGGGGGACGACGAGCAAGCGTCCTCTCCCTTCTGACGCTCCTGCCCCCGCTCCTAAGAAGTTTCGAGCTTCCAAACGCCCGGACCCTGCTTTGCCCCCACTCGAGAAGAAGAAGAACTCGGTGGTGCCCCTGCTGTCTACTTCTAACAATGACATCTTGAATGCGGAGGACATCACCCACCAGTCCCCGGCGAGCGTGGTCGCTGAGATTATTCGGGAACGGATGTTTGGTGGGATCACGGCAGCTTCGAATCCTCGCCTGCTGGCTCTTTCCGGCCTCCTGGCTAGCTTTACTCAAGAGCAGGTGGCCTTCCGAGCTCGGTCCAGAGAGGACCTCGGGAATATTGCTAGGGAGTTGCTCTTGATGGTGAGTCACGCTTGTTCCTTTTCTGTTTCTAATTTGTTTCTGCCTTTCCTCACCTTTTGGCTTTATTCGTCTTCCCTTCTACTAGGTCACAGGCATATTCATGGAGATGGATGCCCGGGATCGCGCTCTCAGGGAATTTGTAGACCGCCGTATAGAAGAGGCGTGCCTTGAGGAGAAATTATCCGCGACCAGCGATGTCTGGGGCAATCTCGCCACTGTCCGGGAAGACTACGAGTCCCTCCAGGTTGATTTGCGTATGGCCTTGGAGGCTCGTAAGAAGGCTGAGGGGGAGACAGCTGAGGCGCAAAAGCATGCCCAGTCCCTGGAAGCGGAGTTGTCTCACGCCAGGAGGGTTCTCAAGGAATCTGATGAGAGGGCAACTGCAGCAGAGGTCCGTTGTGAGGAAGTTCTAAAGCAGCTTGACAGTGCGGTTGTCGAAGCCGGTCAAAAATAACCTTCTTGGTTATCAACAATTTACAACTGCAGATAGTGGTGAAGGATCGAATCCGCAGAGAATTGAATCCACAGAGAATTGAATCCATAGAGAATTGATTACTTATTTATTTGTCTTAATCAAGACCAAGAGAATTAATTGAAAACACAATTGAAAGCAAGTAATCAAAGAGAAATAGAAACAAGTGCAATAAAAGTAAAAGGGGGGTTTTGAGATTTGATTTAACTAACAACTATTGTGAGCAATTAAAACAGTAAGTAATCAAAATAAAACAAGAAATCAATATGAGAAAAGTCTAGTTGAAGATATAGATCCACTTTGGTTGTTTGGGTTGATCATTGAAACATGGTTATCTTGATTGATTCAATAGGTTGGTTATGGGGGTGGAAGACGCTTCTCACCACCATGTCTTTCCTTATGAACAAACTGATTAGGGAATGTCCTCTAACCAATTACTAATCAACAAATTGCCAAGGAACGTCCTTGGGCCAAAGGCATCAAAACAATTGCCAATTGCATGAAGAACAAGAAAGATCCAAACCCTAGCTACTCAAACGCATGAGATGTTGCTAGATCATACAATTTCTTGGGTTTTTACACCAAGTGTTCTATGGACAAAATATTTCCAGCAATTACGGACTAACAAATATCCTAATCCAACAATCAATTAACTTTGCAATCAAGAATCAAGTGGCCAATTTGATCAAAACAACAAAGCAATCTTGGAATTAAGCACAATTGCATGAATATTGAATAAATCAAAAGCAAACACTTTATGTTCAGATCTCACAACCCTTTAAACAACCTTAGTTTCAACCAAACTTCAACTAGAGAGAAGGGTTTCAGCCACTCATGGCTGAACCAAAACAGAAAATAAAAGAAAAGAAGAAGAAAAGATGAAGAATGGTGGTGGGGAGGAGTGCCTAGCCTTCTTGATCAAACCTTGATGGAAGATGATGAGTTCTTGGTCTTCTTGAAGCCTTTAAATAGATCTTGAGAGGCTCCTTAGGGTTTGGTGGCTATCCATGCATCTTTTAGAGATTTGCCCAAAATGCCCTTGGTCTTATGTGTGCATGTGAGGGCAAGGAATGGGCATTTTGGTCTTTTAATTGCTGTCCATGGTGTGTTCAAGAAGATTTATGCACTAATGAGGAAGGTGGAGCCTTGATTTGAATTTTGAATGAGCATGGCACTATGTAGGAAACATGTGATCTCCAAGATTTGGCTCATTGAATAGGAAGGAGGCTGTTCGGGGGCACTTTCGACCGCCTAAGTTAAGTTTCGGAGGCAGGACTTTCGGCTCTGGACGCAAGGTTCGGCGGCCGAAGATGCCGCCGAAGGAAGGTGACTTTCGTCTCTGGAGTGGAGGTTCGACCGCCGAAAGTGCCGCCGAAGATGACTGGCAGTTTTGGCTCTCGAAAGTGCTTTCGAAGGAGGTTGAGTTTCGCCTCTGGACCGAAGGTTCGGCCGCCAAAAGAGCTGCCGAAAGTGGCTTTTCCAATTTTGGCACTTTTTGGTATTTTTAAGAGCATTTTCTCCAAATTGCTTCTTCACACCTAATATTTGCAAGACATGATTAAAACCACAAAATTAGGTAGAATAGGTGCAAATAAACATCAATAAGATCATGAAAATATGGACTAAAATATGCTCTATCACAGCTGTCCTCCACGGTGGGTGCTCTGCGTGAGAGGGACGAGGCCGTGAGCCAGAAAGAGGAGGTCCAACGCCAGCAGGAGCAGCTGAAGGTAAAATTTAATGCTGTGCTGGCTCAAAAGAGTGAAGCCGTAGCTCGGGTTGTGGTCTTGAAGCAGGAGCTGAGCAAGCAAGCTGATAGTGTTAAGGGCTTGACTTTGGCGGCAGAGGAGTCCAAACTTCAGAACCAGCAACTTTGCCAACAAGTCAAATCCCTGGAGACGAGGTGCTCAGCCCTGCTTGAAGAGGTCAAATTGGCTGAGGATAGGGCCCAGCTGGAGGTCGAGAAGCGTCTAAGGGAGTATAAGGAGTCCCACGAGCTGAAGAAAGATATCCAGCAGGCCGGTGAAGCTTATCTCCAGGATTACAAGAATTCTTTGGAGCTAAAAGCCGAGGTAGCTGAGGCCTGCGAGAGGCGACTTGCGGAATATAAAGCTTCTGATTAGATGAAAACGGTCGTATGGAATAAGGGCTTCCGCATGTTCATCTCCGGCTTCAACCGAGGTTTAAGGGAGGCCAGACAGGCTCCTTCCACTCCGCTAGCGAAGCTCCGAGCTGCTGAGGTGGACTCTGACGGCGAGGACGTTCTTTACGGAGAGGATGACCTGCCCTTGCCTAAGGGAACTTCTCACACTTCAGCTGGGCCCTCTGATAAGGACACTGAGCTAGGAGAAGAGGATGAAAGGGCTGCCGAAGATATCGAGCCTCCGGGGCTGGAGATTGTACCTTATACGGGTGATGGGAGATCTGAGCAAGAGGACGCCAGACCTCCCACAAGCAATAACGCAGATGCTAGTGTAGAGAATAGCAATGTAGATAGTGAGATACCTAGAAATGTAAGTCCTTTGAGGACAATCTTTCCTCCAATAATCTTAGATGATTAGATTGTGAATTTCCCTTCTCCTTTAATGAAATTTTATTTTTTGTTTATTTGAATTCTTTTTTGTTTTTCATTTATATTTGAGCTGTTCTTACCTCTACTTATCAAAATGAAACACTTAAACTATGTGCTTCGTAATTTTTCTAAGGAATCCACTGTACTGTCTTTCCTTTTTGCCTTCGAGCCCGTCAGAACTGAAATTCTATCAATTGACTGAACTTTTGACTTATAAATTTATCTATTTCACTAAGGCATTCTTATCCGTAAGCTTTTTCCGAGCTGGACTAACCGTACCTGTGAGCTCTGTTTTTAACAGTAGGCTGAACTCTCAGCCTACGAATTTTTATGATTCTTGTAAGGACATCCTCGTTTTTCTCTTATTACTTCGTTGCTATGAGCTTGGGCATACAGCCTTTGCTTAATAACAATAAGTTAGATCATGTACCTTTAAAGGTGATGAGCAGGGCTGGCCTTTTTGCTTTTAGTTCTGATTTGCTGGACTGAAGCTGGGGTCTCATCTGTTCACGCCATTGGATTTCTCCTCGGGTTGCCCCTTTACCTCCTCAGCATTTATTAAGGAGCAGTTACAGGAGCTGGTAGACAAGGGCTTCATCCGACCGAGTACCTCACCCTGGGGTGCTCCAGTCTTGTTTGTCAGAAAGAAGGATGGATCCCTTAGACTTTGTATCGACTACAGACAGTTGAACAAAGTCACTACCAAGAACAAGTACCCTTTGCCAAGGATCGACGATCTATTCGACCAGCTAGCAGGAGTTGGTTGTTTCTCCAAAATAGATCTGAGATCTGGGTACCATCAGCTGAGGATCAGAGATGAGGATGTGCCAAAGACAGCTTTCAAGATCAGATATGGGCATTTTGAGTTCCTTGTAATGCCGTTCGGGTTAACTAACGCCCCTGCAGCGTTCATGGACCTCATGAACAGAGTGTTTAGTCAGTACCTGGATCACTTTGTTATTGTCTTCATAGATGATATCTTAGTGTATTCCAGGAATACAGAGGAGCATGCCCATCATCTGCGGTTGGTTTTGCAGACCTTGAGGGAACATGGCTTATATGCCAAGTTCTCTAAGTGTGAGTTCTGGCTGAGGAGCATTTCGTTCTTGGGGCATGTAGTGTCAGAGGATGGGATAGAGGTGGACCCCAAGAAGACATAAACTGTGGCTAACTGGCCTAGACCCACTTCAGTGACGGAGATCAGGAGTTTCTTGGGTTTGGCAAGTTACTACAGGAGGTTCGTTCAGGACTTCTCGAAAATAGCAGCTCCTCTGACCAGACTAACCAGGAAGAATCAGAAGTTTCTGTGGACCGACCAGTGCGAAGAGAGTTTTGAAGAGCTTAAGAAGAGGTTGACTTCAGCACCAGTTTTAGCTCTGCCATCTAGTGATGAGAACTTTACCGTCTTTTGTGATGCGTCCCGTGTGGGACTAGGTTGTGTACTAATGCAGAATGAGAGGGTGATTGCTTATGCTTCTAGGCAGCTGAAGAAGCATGAGTTGAATTACCCCACACATGACCTTGAGATGGCAGCAGTAATCTTTGCACTCAAGATGTGGAGGCACTACCTCTATGGGGTAAAATGTGAGATCTTCACAGATCATAAAAGCCTGCAGTACATCCTGAGTCAAAGAGATTTGAATTTGAGACAGAGGAGATGGGTAGAGCTGCTGAGTGACTATGATTGCAAGATTCAGTATCATCCGGGTAAGGCGAATGTCGTGGCAGACGCCCTAAGCCGGAAGTCACTAGGCAGTCTATCCCACATCACGGCAGAGAGGAGACCAGTGGTGAAGGAGTTTTACAAGCTCATTGAGGAAGGTCTACAGTTGGAGTTGTCTGGTACCGGTGCTTTAGTGGCCCAGATGAGAGTGACACCTGTGTTTCTGGAGCAAGTGGCTCAGAAACAGCATGAGGACCCAGAGTTAGTGAAGATTGCCAGGATTGTTCAGTCAGGCAAGGACAGTGAGTTCAGATTTGACAATAAGGGGATCCTCCGCTATGAGAGTCGATTGTGTGTACCAGATGACATAGGGCTAAAAGGAGACATTATGAGGGAGGCTCATAATGCAAGATACAGCGTTCACCCCGGAGCCACCAAGATGTATCAAGATTTGAAGAAAGTTTATTGGTGGCCAGCGATGAAGAAAGAAGTGGCACAGTTTGTGTCAGCCTGCGAAGTGTGTCAGAGGGTGAAGCTGGAACATCAGAAGCCGGCTGGAATGCTTAACCCGCTACCTATTCCAGAGTGGAAATGGGAGAATATAGCTATGGACTTCGTAGTGGGGTTACCGGCGGCGTCCAACAGATTGGACTCCATATGGGTGATTGTGGACAGACTCACCAAATCTGCTCACTTCATCCCTGTCAGGAGTGGCTACTCTGTGGACAAGTTGGCGCAGGTATATGTGGATGAGATCGTCAGGCTGCATGGGGTTCCTGTTTTGATAGTGTCGGATAGAGGGCCCCAGTTCACCTCCAGGTTTTGGCGGAGTCTGCAGAATGCCATGGGTACTAGATTGGATTTCAGTACTGCCTTCCACCCCCAGACGGACGGACAGTCCGAAAGGACCATCCAGACTATCGAGGATATGCTTAGAATGTGTGTGCTGGATTTTGGCGGTTCTTGGAGGCAACACCTACCTTTGGTGGAGTTTGCCTACAATAACAGCCATCATGCTAGCATCGGGATGGCTCCATATGAAGCTTTATATGGGAGGAAGTGCAGGTCACCTGTTTGCTGGGAGGAAGTTGGAGAAAAGGCCTTGGCAGGGCCTGAGCTAGTAGAGATCACCAGCAGGGTGGTACCCATAATCAGAGAGAGAATCAAGACTGCTGCAAGCAGACAGAAGAGTTATGCAGACATCCGCAGAAGACAGGTAGAGTTTCAGGAGGGAGATCTGGTATTGCTCAAGGTGTCTCCAATGAAAGGAGTGGTTCGTTTTGGGAAGAAAGGTAAACCAGCTCCACGATACATCGGACCCTTTGAAATCTTGCAGAAGATTGGGAATGTGTCGTACAAACTAGATTTGCCTGCTTCAATGGCAAGAATCCATCCGGTTTTCCATGTTTCAATGTTGAGGAAATTTGTGTCAGATCCGGGCAAGGTTCTTAGTGAGCCTGATGTGGAGATCCAAGAGGATCTCACCTATGTTGAGCAGCCAGTGCGGATCTGTAATACCCGGCTAGACTCCGGTACCGGAATTCCTACCGTCCGATGGAATCTCGGGTGTCGGAAGCCTCTAGTAGGGTAAAATCATGTTTCTATGAAAGGTTTTAATGTGTTTTATGTTTGAAGTATGAAAGAAAATGAGTTTTTGCATGAAAAGTCCTTGGAGGAAAACCCAGGTTCGGCCGCCGAAAGTCAAGTTCGGCCGCCGAACATGCATGCGTTTTGGAGGCACGTTAGGCCCCCGAAAGCATGAGTGAGGGAAGTCCAGGTTCGGCCGCCGAACCTCATGTTCGGCCGCCGAACATGGCATGCATGCGGAGGCACATTCGGCCCCCGAACGTGGTCTGGCCAGCCACTATAAAAGGGTCCCTTAGCCGAAAACGGGCGAGCTTTTCCCCATTTTCGGCCAAGGTGAGCTCTCCGCCGTCTCTCACCCATTTTTGATGTTCTTCCTCTAAATCTTTCAAGATTTTCACTTGTTTTCACTTGGTTTTGAAGATTTAAGCTTTTGAAACAAGTTTTGGAGCTTTGGGAACTCAGGAGCTCATTTTCGTGGATCTCCAAGTTTAGGTCGTCTCCCTCTCGATCTTCAAGAGGTAAGAGCCGATCTTAAGCTCCTTATGTGTTTTAAATAAGTTTTATGCAAGATCTATGAGTAGAAATGCATGTTAGGGTATATGTTGAGTTATGGGTTAATGTTGATGTTTTGAACAATGTGGCTTGCTTGAGTATGTTTGAAGTGTTGTAGTTGGGGTATTTGATGTTTTGAGGCCCCTAGGAACTTGTATGCATGTTTTGGTTGAGATATATACATGTTTTGAGGTTTTGGGAGGCAAGGGGTTCATGTGAACCAAGTTTCTGCCCTCCTGGCAGAAACCAGGTTCGGCCGCCGAGGGGAGTTTCGGCCGCCGAACCCCCTTTGTGGAGGCAGCATTCAGCTGCCGAAGTTGCCCCCGAAAAGAGACTTTCGTCTCTGTCTGGGACTTTCGGCCGCCGAAGGTGCCGCCGAAAGTGCCTGACTTTCGGATCTGTCCAGGACTTTCGGCCGCCGAAGGTGCCGCCGAAAGTGCCCTGTTCAGCCATTTCATGCATATCTCTATGTGATATTTTCAGGATGTTTTAGGGGGTTTTTGGGGAGTAGTTTAGAGTTATGTTCAAGTATGTTTGGTCCCTCATTTGAGTCCACCTGCGTAGGTTCGGACCCGAGGAACCGAGGACCCCAGCAGTGAGTTCAGCTGCTTCGGTGTTGTCAGAGTCAGTCAGAGGTGAGTGGAACTAAAACTTAATCTTTTAAATTAAATGCTTTATCATGTTTCATGCATCATGATTATGCAATAGGATGATTGCATTAGTTTTCACGAATATGCCGCATTGCATAAATTATTGTTGATGTGGGTGAATGTCGGATGACCCAGTTAGTCCATGACAGGAAGACCAGGCCCCATGCTACAGGCCTGGCACAGAGTAAGAAAGACCAAGCCCCATTCTACAGGCCTGGCACAGAGTAAGGGAAGACCAGGGTCCCATCCTATGGTCTAGTACGGTTATGGGACTTGAAGACCAGGAGCCAGAGGAGGCCCTGGGAAAATGGTAAGTAATGTATGATCTGACAGGAAAGACCAGGACCCCATTCTACAGGCCTGGCACAGAGTTAACTTGGACTAATTGGTGACAAGTTCACCCAACCCTTATGTGAATTGTTTGTGTTATGATGCATTTCATAAAGCATAGTGTTAACGTGTTTTACTAGCTCTACTCACTGGGCTTTTAGCTCACCCCTCTCCCTTTACCCCCCAGGCTTGCAGGTACAGTATAGTGCGGGAGTCCGGATAGAGTAAAGAAGTCATGCTTATGTAATAGCTAGCAATGGACATGATCAAATTGTAATGTAAAAGTACAGTATAGTTATGTAATGAGTTTTATGGATGTTAGTGTGTGCTTGACCATAGATTGTTGTATCCCTTTTATACATGATCTTAGAGATTTTTATGATGGTTATGTTAACCAACTCAACAGATGTTATGTTACCCATTGGGGGCACAGATGAGATCCCACAGAGGGATCAAAGTTATGTTTATGTTTATGCACAGGTTGAGTTTGGTTGATGAGTATGGAAAGAAAAGTTTTAATTTTTATGTATGTTGTTGATCATGTATGGGATTATACAGGTTTACAGGTTGTATGTTTGGCTTGCTACGGGTCCCGGCGGCCTTAAGTAGACCCGGATCCTAGCGCCGGTGGCGGTCCGATTTTCGGGTCGTTACAGGATCATTGACACCCAGATCAGAAAGCTGAGAAACAAGGAAATCCCGATGGTGAAAGTCCTATGGAACCACCACAATATGGAAGAGTGCACCTGGGAGACACGGGAGTCCATGCTCCAGCAATACCCTTATCTTTTCTAAGGTTAGTTTCTTATATGTTTCATGTGTTTTATGTGTATGATATGTGTATGCCATGCTATGTGTTAGTTGAGGAACATTCGGGGACGGATGTTCTTAAGGGGGGGAGAATGTAATACCCGGCTAGACTCCGGTATCGGAATTTCCTACCGTACGGTGGAATCTCGGATGTCGGAGACCTCTAGATGGGTAAAACTATGTTTTCATGAAATGTTTTAATGTTTTTGATGTTTTAAGTATGAAAGAAAATGAGTTTTTGCATGAAAACAACCTTGGAGGAAAGTTCAGGTTCGGCCGCCGAAACTCAAAGTTCGGCCGCCGAACATGCATGCATTTCGGGTGAGCCTTAGGCCCCCGAAGGCATAAGTGAGGGGAGCCCAGGTTCGGCCGCCGAACCTCAAGTTCGGCCGCCGAACATGGCATGCATGCGGAGGCACATTCGGCCCCCGAACGTGGCCTGGACAGCCACTATAAAAGGGTCCCTTAGCCGAAAAATTTTCGGCCAAGGTGAGCTCTCCGCCGTCCCTCACCGATCTTTGACGTTTTTCCTCTAGATCTTTCAAGTTTTTCATTTGTTTTAACTTTGTTTTGAAGATTTGAGCTTTTGAGCAAAGTTTTGGAGCTTTGAGGTTCAAGAACTCAAATCTCTCCCAACTCCAAGTTTGGTCGCCTCTACTCTCGATCTTCAAGAGGTAAGAGTCGATCTCTAGCTTATATTATGTTTTAAGTAAGTTTTATGAAGTTCATGGGGGTAGAATGCATGTTTAGGTTATAGTTATGTTTATGGGTATAAATGTATGTTCATGAACAATGTGGCTTGTAATGTGTGTTTGATGTGTTGTAGTTGGGGTTTAAGGTAGTTTGAGACCCCTAGGAGCTTGTATGCATGTTTTGGTTGAGCCTAATGCATGATGGTTTGGGTTTGGAGGCATTTGTGCATGTTTGAACCAAGTTTCTGCCCTTTGGGAGAAATCAGGTTCGGCAGCCGAAGGGACTTTCGACCGCCGAACCCTCTTGTGGAGGCAGCTTTCGGCTGCCGAAGCTTGCCCCCGAAAGGAGACTTTCGTCTCTGTCTGGGAGTTTCGGCCGCCGAAAGTGCCGCCGAACATGCATGAGTTTCGCCTCTGTCTGGGAGTTTCGGCCGCCGAACCTGCCTGACTTTCTGCTCTGGAGGGACTTTCGGCCGCCGAACCTGCCGCCGAAAGTGCCCTGTCCAGCCTTCCTTTGCATGTTTTGCATGAATGTTTTGAGGAGTTTTAGAGGGTTTTTGGGGGATGTTTTTAGAGTTATGTTCTAGTATGTTGGTCCCTCATTTGAGTCCACCTGTGTAGGTTCGGACCCGAGGAACCGAGGACCCCAGCAGTGAGTCAGCTGCTTCAGTCAGTGTCAGAGCTAGCCTGAGGTGAGTGGAATAACTCTTATGCTTTTAAATAAATAAATCAGTTTTGAGCATGTTCATGCATCACGGATGCCATGTGATATTTTAGGTTGCTTGCATTAGAAATCACGAATATATTGCATTGCATAAAATGTTGTTGATGTGGATGAATGTTGAATGATCCATTAGCCCTCATATGTTATGATATGATGATATGGTATGGAAGTCCAGGTGTGGCCTGCACTACGCCCCTGGCACTATGTAAGAGAAAGACCGGACGTGGCCTGCACTACGCCCCCGGCACTATGGATTATGTATGTTATGTTATGTTATGTATAAGAGAAAGACCAGGTGTGGCCTGCACTACGCCCCTGGCATGATTGGATTATGTAGAGGGCTAAATGGTGACAAGTTCATCCTTGATATGATTAGTTGTGATGTGATGCATTTCATGTTATCATATGTTTTAAATGCTTTACTATTCTGCTCACTGGGCTCTAGTAGCTCACCCCTCTCCCAATTTCCCCAGGTTTGCAGGTACGGGTTAGACAGAGAAGTCAAGAGGAGTAAGGAAGTCTTATGTATGTAATAGTTAGAATGTGGACATGACAAATTGTATAATGATGCATAGATATGTAATGTAACGATATTGAGGTTAGAAGTGTGCTTGACCATAGTGTAATGTAATCCCTTTTTGAATCATGATCTTAATGTTATTGATGTCCATGTTTAGCCAACTCAACATTTGTTATGCCACCCATTGGGGGGCATTGCTGAGATCCCACAGAGGGGTCAAGTTTATGATTATGTATAAGTTCAGTGCATGCACAGGTTGAGTTTGGTGTATGTTAGAATGTATGAAAGAAAAGTTTTAAATTTTTATGTATGATTGTTGATCATGTATGGGATTAAACAGGTTTACAGGTTACATGTCAGGCTTGCTACGGGTCCCGGCGGCCTTAAGCCGATCTGAATCCTAGCGCCGGTAGCGGTCCGATTTTCGGGTCGTTACAAACCACCCCAATACCCACCCTTTTCAAAGAACCCCGGGTATTCGATGGGAGGTACATCGGATTACCCCAGTTTTAACCCTTATTCTTCTCACATGCCATACCCACCTTTCTACCCACAGTACCCTATGTACCCACCCCCATCTTTCTACCCAGGAACAGCAAACCCTAATCCAGGGAATGTTGCATCTCCTCCACCACCAGCAGAACCTATGGTCCTAGAAATCCAAGTACCTAAACCTAGCTCATCTGGAGGGAGCAAGGTCAAGATGATCGACTACTTGAAGTTGGATGCTCCTAAGTATGAAACTGGTGATGACCCGTTTGAGTACCTCAGAACAGTCAAGATAATTACAGATGAGTTAGGGGCTGATGATAGTAGAGCCATTCAGATGGCAGGGTTCACACTGAAGTGTAAGAAGGCCCGTGAGTGGTTTAAAAATTATGTGAACCCGAGGGTGGATAGTCTATCATGGGAGGAACTTGCTAATGAGTTTGCTGGATGGGCTTTCCCTAATAGTTCAAGGGAATTGAAGATGATCGAGTTTGAGCAGCTAAGACAGACAGAGGAGATGAGTGTAGAAGAGTTCACAGATAGGTTCTTGGAGCTGTTGCCGTTTGCAGGGCAAACTTTTGATACAGATCGGAAGAAGGCTAGGAGGTATATCATGAAGTTTCATTCCAGATAGGGCTGAGCAGAATCCGGTTCAAACCGAAAAAATCGACCGAACCGAACCGATTTGAAAATTTGGTTCGGTTTTTTATACATTTCGGTTCGGTTCGGTTTTAAATTTCAGAAATTCCGGTTATTTCAGTTCGGTTCGGTTTTGATTAGAAAAAAACCGAAAAAACCGAACCGAACCGATTAGGGATAATAATATATTTTTTTAATAATATAGAGAAATTAAATTATATTAAAATTAAAATATTTTAATTAAATTTTAAAATACTAAAAATAAAGAGTAAAAAATTAAAAAATATTAAAAATCGAAACCGATCAAACCGAACCGAACCGAACCGAATCAGACCGGTTCGGTTCGGTTCGGTTTCTGACCAAAATCGGTTCGGTTCGGTTTTCATAAAAACTAAAATTTCGGTTTTCGGTTTATTCGGTTCGGTTCGGTTTTGAACCGAACCGACCGAATGCTCACCCCTAATTCCAGATATTCCTCCTTGATCCAGTCAGCAGATAGGGAGAGCTTCCATGCCATAGTGGATATGGCCTGGAAAATGGAGGCTAGTGCCATCATTCAGGGGACAGTTAAACAGTCAGTGGTACAGCCTTCTGATTCTAAGACCCCAGGTGGGGGAAAGCTAGACCCTTCTTCTCTGAGTGCAGCAGCTTCAGGTAGTAAAAAGTGGGATAAAGCTAAGTCCAAGAAGAACAAGTTCTGGAACAAGATCAAGTCAGGTCTGGGATTAGGAAGTGGCTCGAACTCAGGTGCAGATAATGCAGTATGTATGAAGTGTGGGAAGCCACACAAGGGAGTATGTCGGTTTGGGACGACAGCCTGCTTCAGATACGGGCAGGAGGGACACATGGCACGGGAGTGTCCTAGAGTAGCTTATATGGCACAGTCCCAGCAGACAGCTTCTGGTAGTGTGGCTCAGCCAGTAGCTCCAGCCGCGACACAGGCCAGTGGCAGAGGCAGAGGGAGAGGGGGAGCCTCTTCTTCAGCAGGTTTCAGGGGTGAAGGTCCATCAGCTCCAGCGCGGATCTTCACCATGACACAGCAGGAGGCAAATGCATCAAACACCGTGGTGTCAAGTAATCTCATCATTGGGTGTTCAGATGTTTATGCCTTAATGGACCCTGGTGCATCTCATTCTTTTATTGCTCCAAGAGCCGTCGAGAGGTTGGGTTTGATGGTCTCTGGATTAGAGAGTCCCCTATGGGTCAGTGGACCCAAGTGTGACCCGTCAGTGGCAGAGTCAGTCTGCCAGTGTAGTCCAGTTTTTATTGAGGGGAGATGCCTTTCAGCCGACCTTGTGGTTCTAGATTTGACAAATTTTGACGTCATTCTAGGAATGGATTGGCTATCTACCCATGGTGCTACCTTGGACTACAGAGACAAGGTAGTCAGGTTCAGAGGTCAAGATGGGTCAGAGGTTGTCTTCAGAGGAGACAGGAGGGGTACACCTAGAGGTGTGATATCAGCCCTACAGGCTCGTAGGTTGCTCAGGAGGGGTTGTCAGGGTTTTCTAGCTCATGTGAGCGAGCTGGATAGTCATGTCAGAGAGCCCGCCTCAGTGCCCGTGGTCAGAGAGTTTTTAGATGTCTTCCCAGACGAGCTGCCAGGTTTACCACCTGCTAGGGAGATAGAGTTTGAAATAGAATTGATGCCTGGAACCAGACCAATCTCTATCCCTCCCTACAGGATGGCACCAGCTGAGTTAAAAGAATTGAAATAGCAATTGCAAGAGCTGGTAGATAAGGGCTTCATCCGACCGAGTACCTCGCCTTGGGGTGCTCCAGTGCTGTTTGTGAAAAAGAAGGATGGATCCTTTAGACTTTGTATCGACTACAGGTAGTTGAACAAAGTCACTATAAAAAATAAGTACCCGTTGCCAAGGATTGACGATCTATTTGACCAGCTAGCAGGAGCAGGTTGTTTCTCCAAAATAGATCTGAGATCCGAGTACCATCAGTTGAGAATAAGAGAAGAGGATGTGCCAAAAACGGCGTTCAGAACCAGATATGGGCACTATGAGTTCCTTGTGATGCCGTTCGGGTTAACCAATGCCCCTGCAGCATTCATGGACCTCATGAACAGAGTTTTCAGTCAGTATCTGGATCACTTTTTTATTGTCTTCATAGATGATATCTTAGTGTATTCCAGGAATGCAGAGGAGCATGCCCATCATTTGAGATTAGTCTTGCAGACCTTGAGGGAACACGGCTTGTATGCCAAGTTCTCCAAGTGTGAGTTCTGGTTGAGGAGCATTTCATTCTTGGAGCATGTTGTGTCAGAAAACGGAATAGAAGTGGACCCCAAGAAGATAGAAGCTGTAGCTAACTGGTCTAGACCCACTACAGTAACAGAGATCAAGAGCTTCTTGGGTTTAGCAGGTTACTACAGGAGGTTCATTCAGGACTTCTCTAAGATTGCAGCTCCTATGACCAGACTGACTAAGAAGAACCAGAGGTTTGTATGGACTGACCAGTGTGAAGAGAGCTTTGAGGAGCTAAAGAAGAGGTTAACGTCGGCACCGGTGTTAGCTCTGCCTACTAGTAATGAAGACTTCACAGTGTATTGTGATGCGTCCCGTGTGGGACTGGGTTGTGTGCTGATGCAGAATGAAAGGGTGATTGCTTATGCTTCTAGGCAGTTGAAGAAGCACGAGTTGAATTACCCTACACATGACCTAGAAATGGCAGCAGTAATCTTTGCACTCAAGATGTGGAGGCATTACCTTTATGGGGTTAAATGTGAGATCTTCACAGATCATAAAAGCATGCAATACATCCTGAGTTAGAGAGAGTTGAACTTGAGACAAAGAAGATGGGTAGAACTGCTTAGTGACTATGATTGCAAGATTCAGTACCATCCGGGTAAGGCGAATGTTGTGGCAGACGCCCTAAGCCGGAAATCACTTGGTAGCTTGTCCCATATCACAGCAGAGAGGAGACAGGTGGTGAAAGAGTTCCATAAGCTCATTAATGAAGGTTTACAGTTGGAGTTGTCTGGTACAGGTGCTTTGATAGCCCAAATGAGAGTGACACCTGTGTTTCTGGAGCAGGTGGCTCAGAAACAGCACGAGGATCCAGAGTTAGTGAAGATTGCCAGGACTGTTCAGTCAGGCAAGAACGAAGAGTTCAGATTTGACAGCAAGGGGATCCTCCGCTATGGGAATAGATTGTGTGTACCAGATGACGTGGGTCTAAAGGGGGACATTATAAGGAAGCTCATAATGCCAGATACAGTGTTCACCCTGGAGCCACCAAAATGTATCAAGATCTGAAAAAAGTTTATTGGTGGCCAGCTATGAAGAGAGAAATGGCACAGTTCGTGTCAGCCTGCGAAGTATGTCAGAGGGTGAAGCTGGAACATCAGAAGCTGGAACATCAGAAGCCAGCTGGAATGCTTAACCCACTGCCGATTTCAGAGTGGAAATGGGAGAATATTGCTATGGATTTCGTGGTGGGGTTACCGGCAACGTCCAACAGATTGGACTCCATATGGGTGATTGTGGACAGACTGACTAAATCTACTCACTTCATCCCTGTCAGGAGTGGCTATTCTGTGGACAAATTGGCGTAGGTGTTTGTTGATGAAGTTGTCAGGTTGCATGGGGCTCCTATTTCAATAGTGTCGGATAGAGGACCCCAGTTCACCTCCAAGTTTTGGCGGAGTCTGCAGAGTGCTATGGGTACCAGGCTAGACTTCAGCACTGCTTTCCATCCTCAGACGGACGAACAATCAGAAAGGACCATCCAGACGATAGAAGATATGCTCAGAATGTGTGTGCTAGATTTTGGCGGTTCTTGGAGGCAACATCTACCTTTGGTGGAGTTTGCCTACAATAACAGCTATCATGCTAGCATAGGGATGGCTCCATATGAAGCTTTGTATGGAAGGAAGTGCAGGTGTAACGACCCGGAAACCGGACCGCTACCGGCGCTAGGATCCAGGTCGGCTTAAGGCCGCCGGAACCCGTAGCAAGCCAAACATACATCCTGTGAACCTGTTCAATCCCATACATGAACCAAAACATACATAAAAATTTAAACTTTTCTTTCATTCACACATTTCTTTACCCAGCCTAGCCTGTGCATGCATAAACATAACATAAACCCCTCAGTGGAGTTCTCAACAATTACTCCAATGGGGTACATAACATATAGCAGGCTTGGGTTACATAAACATCATAAAACATTTATCTCATGTATTTAAGGGATTACAACAGACTCTAGTCAAGCACACTATAAAACTTACATTACATTACATAACATACTTTTACATTATGAATAAACCATGTCCACAGCTATGCTATTACATAAACTTCTCTTACTCTTGCTGACTTCTCTATCTACGCTGCACCTGCAAGACTGGGGTTAGGGGAGAGGGGTGAGCTAAAAAGCCCAGTGAGCAAAAGTAAAAACATGATATTAATTCCTCCATTTTTAGGTATTTTATTCTCCATTTTATTATTGACATTTGCTTTAATTCCACACTTTTTAGGTATATTATTATTCATTTTATTAATAATATTAAATAACGTGACTTTTACTTTACATGCTTTCATGAAATGCAACACATCACATTTAATCACATAAAGAATGGTATTGTCACCATTAGTCCTCACATCTCCAAGTGCCAGGGGCGTAGAATGGGCCTCGCTGGTCTTTCTCTTACATAACATACATAACATAACACTTCAAAGTGCCAGGGGCGTAGAATGGGCCTCGCTGGTCTTTCTCTTACATAGTGCCAGGGGCGTAGAATGGGCCTCACTGGTCTTCCATAACATATCATCATAACATAACATTAGAGGACTATGGATCACCCAATAACCATCCACATCAACATCAAATTATGCAATGCAACATATTCGTGAATTTCTAATGCAAACATCCTGAAACATCGCATGGCATTAATGATGCATGAGTATGCTATCAGATTCATTCATTTGTTCATTTATTCATTACTTAAAAACTTAGGGAAAGATCCCACTCACCTGGTGACCGAAACTTTAACGACGGACTCTGAAAGACTATCTCACAACCGGGGGTCTCGGGTCCTCGGGTCCGAACCTACACAGGTGGACACAAATGAGGCACCAAACAACAAGAACATAACTCTAAACATACCCCCAAAAACCTCCCAAAAACACCTCAAAACATCCCTAGAAAACACGCAAGAAAAGGCTGGGAAGGGCACTTTCGGCGGCACCTTCGGCGGCCGAAAGTCCCTCCAGAGCCGAAAGTCAGGCAGGTTCGGCGGCACCTTCGGCGGCCGAAACTCCCAGACAGAGACGAAACTCATGCATGTTCGGCGGCACCTTCGGCGGCCGAAAGTCTCGGACAGAGCCGAAACTCAAACTTTCGGGGGCAAGCTTCGGCAGCCTAAAGCTGCCTCCCAAGCTGGTTCGGCGGCCGAAAGTACCTTCGGCTGCCGAACCTGGTTTCTGCCAAAGGGCAGAAACTTGGTTCTTCATGCCCAAAACAACCCCCTACACAACCAATCATGCATAAACCTATTCTACAACAAGCATACTCAAGCATACAAGCTCCTAGGGGTCTCCAACAAGCTTAAACCCCAACTACAACACACAAGCAAGCCACATTGCACATAAACACACATTAAAACCATGGATTTTTCATAAAAACCCATCAAGCCTACTCATGCATTTCTACCCCAAAAACTTGCATAAAACTTACTTAAAACACATATAGAACTAGAGATCGGCTCTTACCTCTTGAAGATCGAGAGAGAAACGATCCTAGCTCGAAGATGGGGAGATTCGAGTTCTTGAACTTCAAAGCTCCAAAACTTGCTTAAACTTTAAAACTCTTCAAAAACAAGATATAACTTGTTAAGGTCTAAAGGATTTGAGGGAAAACACTCAAAATGACCATAGGAGGGCTAAAGCTTACCGTCGGCCGAAATGGGAGAGAAAACCTCGCCTGTTTCGGTCACGGGGTCCTTTATAGGGCAGGTTCTGTCACCTTTCGGCGGCCTAACGTGCCCCCACATCTCATGCATGTTCGGCGGCCGAACATGAGGTTCGGCGGCCGAACCTTGAGTCTTTCAAACAAGGCTTTCGGAGGCCTAAAGCGCTCCCAAAACCCCACCATGTTCGGCGGCCGAACCTCACTTTCGGCGGCCGAACCTGGCAAAGCCTCCTTTGGTCTTTTTCATTCAAAAACTCAATTTCCTTTTTGCTTAAAACATAAAATACATTAAAAACATTTCATAAAACATAGTTTTACCCTTCTAGAGGTTTCCGACATCCGAGATTCCACCGGACGGTAGGAATTCCGATACCGGAGTCTAGCCGGGTATTACATTCTTCCCCCCTTAAGAACATTCGTCCCCGAATGTTCACCAAACAACACATAACATGGCAAACATATAACATACATACTAAGCACATCAACACATAGGGATCTAACCTTAAAAGAGCTGAGGGTACTGCTGGAGCATAGACTCCCGTGTCTCCCAAGTGCATTCTTCCAAGTTGTGGTGGTTCCACAGGACTTTCACCATCGGGATTTCCTTGTTTCTTAACTTTCTGATCTGCGTGTCTATGATCCGTACTGGCTGTTCAACATAGGTGAGATCCTCTTGGACCTCCACATCAGGCTCACTAAGAACCTTGCTCGGATCTGACACAAACTTCCTCAACATCGAAATATGGAAAACCGGATGGATTCTTGCCATTGAAGCAGGTAAATCTAGCTTGTACGACACATTCCCAATCTTTTGCAAGATTTCAAAGGGTCCGATGTATCGTGGGGCTAGTTTACCTTTCTTCCCGAAGCGAACCACTCCCTTCATTGGAGACACCTTAAGCAATACCAGATCCCCCTCCTGAAACTCTAACTGCCTTCTGCGGATGTCTGCATAACTCCTCTGTCTGCTTGCAGCAGTCTTGATTCTTTCTCTGATTATGGGTACCACCCTGCTGGTAATCTCTACTAGCTCAGGCCCTGCCAAGGCCTTCTCTCCAACTTCCTCCCAGCAAACAGGTGACCTGCACTTCCTTCCGTACAAAGCTTCATATGGAGCCATCCCGATGCTAGCATGATGGCTGTTATTGTAGGCAAACTCCACCAAAGGTAGATGCTGCCTCCAAGAACCGCCAAAGTCCAGCACACACATTCTGAGCATATCCTCTATAGTCTGGATGGTTCTTTCTGACTGTCCATCAGTCTGGGGGTGGAAGGCAGTACTGAAATCCAACCTAGTACCCATGGCATTCTGCAGACTCCGCCAAAACCTGGAGGTGAACTGGGGCCCTCTATCTGACACTATCGAAACGGGAACCCCATGCAGCCTGACGATCTCGTCCACATACACCTGCGCCAACTTGTCCACAGAATAGCCACTCCTGACAGGAATGAAGTGAGCAGATTTGGTGAGTCTGTCCACAATCACCCATATGGAGTCCACTCTGTTGGACGCCGCCGGTAACCCTACTACGAAGTCCATAGCTATATTTTCCCATTTCCATTCTGGAATAGGTAGCGGGTTAAGCATTCCAGCCGGCTTCTGATGTTCCAGCTTCACCCTCTGACACACTTCGCAGGCTGACACGAACTGTGCCACTTCTTTCTTCATTGCTGGCCACCAATAAACTTTCTTCAAATCTTGATACATCTTGGTGGCTCCGGGGTGAATGCTGTATCTTGCATTATGAGCCTCTCTCATAATGTCTCCTTTTAGCCCTATGTCGTCTGGTACACATAATCGACTCCCATAGCGGAGAATCCCCTTACTGTCGAATCTGAACTCACTATCATTGCCTGACTGAACAGTCCTGGCAATCTTCACTAACTCGGGGTCCTCATGCTGTTTCTGAGCAACTTGCTCAAGGAACACGGGTGTCACTTTCATCTGAGCCAACAAGGCACCTGTACCCGACAACTCCAACTGTAGCCCTTCTTCGATGAGCTTGTAGAACTCCTTTACTACTGGTCTTCGTTCTGCTGTGATGTGGGATAGACTGCCGAGTGATTTCCAGCTTAAGGCATCAGCTACTACATTAGCCTTACCCGGATGATACTGGATTTTGCAATCGTAGTCACTGAGCAGTTCTACCCATCTTCTTTGTCTCAAATTCAAATCTCTTTGACTCAGGATGTGCTGCAGGCTCTTATGATCTGTAAAGATCTCACATTTTACCCCATAGAGGTAGTGCCTCCACATCTTGAGTGCAAAGATTACTGCTGCCATCTCAAGGTCATGTGTGGGGTAATTCAACTCATGCTTCTTCAGCTGCCTAGAAGCATAAGCAATCACCCTCTCATTCTGCATCAGTACACAACCCAGTCCCACACGGGATGCATCACAAAAGACTGTAAAGTCCTCATCACTAGATGGCAGAGCTAAAACTGGTGCTGAAGTCAACCTCTTCTTAAGCTCTTCAAAACTCTCTTCGCACTGGTCGGTCCACAGAAATTTCTGATTCTTCCTGGTTAACCTGGTCAGAGGAGCTGCTATCTTTGAGAAGTCCTGAACGAACCTCCTGTAGTAACCAGCCAAACCCAAGAAACTTCTAATCTCTGTCACTGAAGTGGGTCTAGGCCAGTTAGCCACAGTTTCTGTCTTCTTGGGGTCCACCTCAATACCATTCTCTGACACTACATGCCCCAAGAACGAAATGCTCCTCAGCCAGAACTCACATTTAGAGAACTTGGCATACAAGCCATGTTCCCTCAAAGTCTGCAAGACCAACCGCAGATGATGGGCATGCTCTTCTGCATTCCTGGAATACACTAAGATATCATCTATGAAGACAATAACGAAGTGATCCAGGTATTGGCTAAATACTCTGTTCATGAGATCCATGAATGCTGCAGGGGCGTTTGTTAACCCGAACGGCATCACTAGGAACTCATAGTGCCCATATCTGGTTCTGAAAGCTGTCTTCGGCACATCCTCATCTCTGATCCTCAGCTGATGGTACCCAGATCTCAGATCTATTTTGGAGAAACAACCCGTTCCTGTTAGCTGGTCGAATAGATCATCGATCCTAGGCAACGGGTATTTGTTCTTGGTAGTGACCTTGTTCAACTGTCTGTAGTCGATACAAAGTCTGAGGGATCCATCCTTCTTCTTCACGAACAACACTGGAGCACCCCAAGGTGAGGTACTCGGTCGGATGAAACCCTTGTCTACCAGCTCTTGCAACTGTTCTTTAAGCTCTTTCAGCTCTGCTGGCGCCATCCTGTAGGGAGGGATAGAGATTGGTCTGGTTCCTGGCATCAATTCTATTTCGAACTCTATCTCCCTAGGAGGCGGTAAACCTGGCAGTTCGTCTGGGAAAACATCTAAGAACTCTCTAACCACAGGCACCGAGGCGGGCTCTCTGACATCTCTATCTAGCTCTCTCACATGAGCTAGGTAACCCTGACAACCCCTCCTGAGCAGCCTACGAGCCTGTAGGGCTGATATCAAACCTCTAGGTGTACTCCCCCTGTCTCCTCTAAAGACAACCTCTGACCCATCCTGACATCTGAACTTAACTACCTTGTCTCTGCAATCCAAGGTAGCACCATGGGTAGATAGCCAATCCATCCCTAGAATGACGTCAAAATCTGTCAAGTCTAGAACCACAAGGTCGGCGGATAGGCATCTTCCCTCTATGAAAATTGGACTGTACTGGCAGACTGACTCTGCCACTGACGGGTCACACTTGGGTCCACTGACCCATAGGGGACACTCTAACCCAGAGACCATCAAACCCAACCTCTCGACCGCTCTCGGAGAAACAAAAGAATGGGATGCACCCGGGTCCATTAAGGCATAAGCATCTGAACAACCAATGATGATATTACCTGACACCACGGTGTTGGATGCGTTTGCCTCCTGTTGTGTCATAGTGAAGATCCGTGCTGGAGCTGACGGACCTTCCCCTCTGTAAGCTGATGAAGAAGAGGCTGACCCTCTCCCTCGGCCTCTGCCACTGGCCTGTGTCGCGGCTGAAGCTGCTGGCTGTGCCACACTACCTGAAGTAGTCTGCTGGGGCCGCGCCATAGGAACTGCTCTAGGACACTCCATGGACATGTGTCCCTCCTGCCCACACCTGTAACAGGCTGTTGTCCCAAAACGGCATACCCCTCTGTGTAGCTTACCACACCTTGCACATACTGCATTATCAGCACCAGAGCTTGAGCCACTTCCTAGTCCCAGACCTGACTTGATCTTGCTCCAGAACTTATTCTTCTTTGGTTTCTTAGTGGTACTGCTCCACTTCTTACTAGCTGAACTCAAGGATGAAGGATCTATCCTTCCCCCACCTGGGGTCTTAGAACCAGAAGGTTGTGCCACTGACTGTTTGACTTTTCCCTCTATTACGGCACTAGCCTCCATTCTCCTGGCCATGTCTATAATGGCATGGAAACTTTCTCTATCGGCTGACTGAATCAAAGAGGAATACCTGGAATTGAGCCTCATGGTATACCTCCTCGACTTCTTCGAATCTGTGTCCAGATGTTGCCCAGCAAACGGCAACAACTCTAAGAATCTATCGGTGTACTCATCGACACCCATCTCATCTGTTTGTTTCAGCTGTTCAAACTCAATCATCTTCAGCTCCCTGGAACTGTCAGGGAACGCCCATCCTGCGAACTCATTCGCAAACTCCTCCCATGAAAGATTGTCCACCCTCGGTTTCACATAGCCCTTGAACCACTCACGGGCCTTTTTGCATTTCAGGGTGAAACTAGCCATCTGAATGGCTCTGCTGTCATCAGCACCTATCTCATCTGTAATTGTTTTGACCTTCTCCAGGTACACAAACGGATCATCACCGGTATCAAACTGGGGAGCACCCAACTTCATATAGTCGGTCATCTTGGCCTTGCTCCCTCCAGATGAGGTAGGTTGAGGTCTTTGGGTTTCTGGAACTGTGGGTTCTGCTGGTGGTGGTGGTGCGACATCCCCTGGGATAGGGTTTGCTGTGCCTGGATGGAAGGATGGAGGTGGGTACATAGGGTACTGTGGATACTGTGGGTAGAAAGGTGGATATGGCATGTGAGAAGGGTAAGGATTAAAACTGGGGTAATCCGATGTACTTCCCATCGAATACCCGGGGTATGGTGAAAAAGGTGGGTACTGGGGTGGTGGAACAAACCCCGAGGCCTGAGTGCCTCCCTGAGACTCACCCATGCCCTCTTCTGGCATGTTTGCACCAAGGTTACCATCCCTCCTCTGCTCCACATCCATCTCTTCTTCTCCATCAACTGCCATTCTTTCCTGAACTGTACCCCTTACTGATCTGCTTCTACCCAGATCCAAGGACCTTCTAGGGTCCCTCACTGCTCTGTCCCTGTTGGACCTGCTTGACATTGCCCTTGGCAATGCTGGAGGACGGGCGCTCGTGCCCTCATCCTCCGATGGTACTCTAGTCAATCTAGCTGATCGACGAGTTCCTCGCATTCTGTTTACTGAAAAACAGCACAGATAACAAAACATTAGCATCAAATGGTCCATGTGGAAACACATGAACCCACATCATATACATATCACAGAACAAGGCATATCATACTTTCATGCAAGACAGGACTCTACATCCTATCCTAGTGGACATGATTTCCTATTGTGCTTGACCTTTCTATAACATCTATGAGCCCGACACTCTAGGTCCGACCATATGAACCTAGGGCTCTGATACCATTCTGTAACGACCCGGAAACCGGACCGCTACCGGCGCTAGGATCCAGGTCGGCTTAAGGCCGCCGGAACCCGTAGCAAGCCAAACATACATCCTGTGAACCTGTTCAATCCCATACATGAACCAAAACATACATAAAAATTTAAACTTTTCTTTCATTCACACATTTCTTTACCCAGCCTAGCCTGTGCATGCATAAACATAACATAAACCCCTCAGTGGAGTTCTCAACAATTACTCCAATGGGGTACATAACATATAGCAGGCTTGGGTTACATAAACATCATAAAACATTTATCTCATGTATTTAAGGGATTACAACAGACTCTAGTCAAGCACACTATAAAACTTACATTACATTACATAACATACTTTTTACATTATGAATAAACCATGTCCACAGCTATGCTATTACATAAACTTCTCTTACTCTTGCTGACTTCTCTATCTACGCTGCACCTGCAAGACTGGGGTTAGGGGAGAGGGGTGAGCTAAAAAGCCCAGTGAGCAAAAGTAAAAACATGATATTAATTCCTCCATTTTTAGGTATTTTATTCTCCATTTTATTATTGACATTTGCTTTAATTCCACACTTTTTAGGTATATTATTATTCATTTTATTAATAATATTAAATAACGTGACTTTTACTTTACATGCTTTCATGAAATGCAACACATCACATTTAATCACATAAAGAATGGTATTGTCACCATTAGTCCTCACATCTCCAAGTGCCAGGGGCGTAGAATGGGCCTCGCTGGTCTTTCTCTTACATAACATACATAACATAACACTCCAAAGTGCCAGGGGCGTAGAATGGGCCTCGCTGGTCTTTCTCTTACATAGTGCCAGGGGCGTAGAATGGGCCTCACTGGTCTTCCATAACATATCATCATAACATAACATTAGAGGACTATGGATCACCCAATAACCATCCACATCAACATCAAATTATGCAATGCAACATATTCGTGAATTTCTAATGCAAACATCCTGAAACATCGCATGGCATTAATGATGCATGAGTATGCTATCAGATTCATTCATTTGTTCATTTATTCATTACTTAAAAACTTAGGGAAAGATCCCACTCACCTGGTGACCGAAACTTTAACGACGGACTCTGAAAGACTATCTCACAACCGGGGGTCTCGGGTCCTCGGGTCCGAACCTACACAGGTGGACACAAATGAGGCACCAAACAACAAGAACATAACTCTAAACATACCCCCAAAAACCTCCCAAAAACACCTCAAAACATCCCTAGAAAACACGCAAGAAAAGGCTGGGAAGGGCACTTTCGGCGGCACCTTCGGCGGCCGAAAGTCCCTCCAGAGCCGAAAGTCAGGCAGGTTCGGCGGCACCTTCGGCGGCCGAAACTCCCAGACAGAGACGAAACTCATGCATGTTCGGCGGCACCTTCGGCGGCCGAAAGTCTCGGACAGAGCCGAAACTCAAACTTTCGGGGGCAAGCTTCGGCAGCCTAAAGCTGCCTCCCAAGCTGGTTCGGCGGCCGAAAGTACCTTCGGCTGCCGAACCTGGTTTCTGCCAAAGGGCAGAAACTTGGTTCTTCATGCCCAAAAAAACCCCCTACACAACCAATCATGCATAAACCTATTCTACAACAAGCATACTCAAGCATACAAGCTCCTAGGGGTCTCCAACAAGCTTAAACCCCAACTACAACACACAAGCAAGCCACATTGCACATAAACACACATTAAAACCATGGATTTTTCATAAAAACCCATCAAGCCTACTCATGCATTTCTACCCCAAAAACTTGCATAAAACTTACTTAAAACACATATAGAACTAGAGATCGGCTCTTACCTCTTGAAGATCGAGAGAGAAACGATCCTAGCTCGAAGATGGGGAGATTCGAGTTCTTGAACTTCAAAGCTCCAAAACTTGCTTAAACTTTAAAACTCTTCAAAAACAAGATATAACTTGTTAAGGTCTAAAGGATTTGAGGGAAAACACTCAAAATGACCATAGGAGGGCTAAAGCTTACCGTCGGCCGAAATGGGAGAGAAAACCTCGCCTATTTCGGTCACGGGGTCCTTTATAGGGCAGGTTCTGTCACCTTTCGGCGGCCTAACGTGCCCCCACATCTCATGCATGTTCGGCGGCCGAACATGAGGTTCGGCGGCCGAACCTTGAGTCTTTCAAACAAGGCTTTCGGAGGCCTAAAGCGCTCCCAAAACCCCACCATGTTCGGCGGCCGAACCTCACTTTCGGCGGCCGAACCTGGCAAAGCCTCCTTTGGTCTTTTTCATTCAAAAACTCAATTTCCTTTTTGCTTAAAACATAAAATACATTAAAAACATTTCATAAAACATAGTTTTACCCTTCTAGAGGTTTCCGACATCCGAGATTCCACCGGACGGTAGGAATTCCGATACCGGAGTCTAGCCGGGTATTACAGCAGGTCACCTATCTGTTGGGAGGAAGTTGGAGAAAGGGCCTTAGCAGGGCCTGAGCTAGTAGAGATCACCAGCAGAGTGGTGCCCATAATCAGAGAAAGGATCAGAACTGCTGTGAGCAGGCAAAAGAGTTATGCAGATATCCGCAGAAGGCAAGTAGAGTTTCAGGAGAGGGATTTGGTATTGCTCAAAGTGTCTCCGATGAAAGGGGTGATTCGGTTTGGGAAGAAGGGTAAGTTAGCTCCACGGTACATCGGACTCTTTGAAATCTTGCAAAAGATTGGGAATGTATCGTACAAGTTGGACTTACCTGCTTCAATGGAAAGAATCCATCCGGTTTTCCATGTTTCCATGTTTCCATGTTACGGAAGTTCGTGTCAGATCCGGGCAAGGTTCTTAGTGAACCTGATGTGGAGATCCTTGGAGATCTCACCTATGTTGAGCAGCCAGTACGGATCCTAGACACTCAGATCAGAAAGCTAAGAAACAAGGAAATCCCGATGGTGAAGGTCCTTTGGAATCACCACAACATCGAAGAGTGTACTTGGGAGACACGGGAGTCCATGCTCCAATAATATCCTTATCTCTTCTAAGGTTAGTGTTATGTGTTTTGTATGTATGTTTATGTTTTATGCTATGTATGTACTAGTTAAGGAACATTCGGGGACGAATGTTCTTAAGGGGGGAGAATGTAATACCCGGCTAGACTCCGGTATCAGAATTCCTACCGTCCGGTGGAATCTCGGATGTCGAAAACCTCTAGAAGGGTAAAATCATGTTTTCATAAAAATGTTTTAATGTATTTTAAGGTTTTAAGTAAGAAAGAAAATGAGTTTTGAATGAAAAAGACCATGGAGGCATTTCCAGGTTCGGCCGCCGAACATGGGATAGTTTAGGGGAGCAAGTTAGGCTTCCGAAAGTGGCCTAGGTTCGGCCGCCGAACCTCATGTTCGGCCGCCGAACTTGCATGAGTTTTGGAGGCACTTTAGGCTTCCGAAGGTGGTCTGGCCAGCCCCTATAAAAGGCCCCATGGCCGAAAACGGGCGAGCTTTCTCCCCTATTTTCAGCCAACGGTGAGTCCATGCTCACCCATGGTTGGTTTTGGTGATTTTCCTCAAATCTTTTAAGTTTTAACAAGTGGTTGCTTGGTTTTTGAAGATTTGTGAGCTTAGAACAAGTTTTTGGAGCTTGGAGGCCCAAGGAGCTAGATCTCTCCCACCTCCGAGTTGGATCGCCTCTCCTGTTGATCTTCAAGAGGTAAGAGTAGATTCTCACCTCTTTTCATGTTTTGGTTAAGTTTCATGAAGATTCATGGGGTAAAAATGCATGATTAGGTTAGTTGTATATGTATGTTTAGGTTAATGTTGAGTTATGGACAATGTGTGTTGTTTGAGTTGATATTTGTGTTTGTGTTGGGGTTTAGGATAGTTTGAGACCTCTAGATGCTTGGTGGTATGTGTATGCATATTGTAGAATAGCTAAATGCATGTTTGAATGGTTTGGGAGGCAAAAATGTGCATGAGGGCTGAGTTTTGCCACTGCTGGAAGAACTCAGGTTCGGCCGCCGAACCTGCCTGTGGAGGCAAACTTTTGGCTGCCGAACCCTGCCCCCGAAAGTGGACTTTCGGCTCTGGAAGGGAGTTTCGGCCGCCGAAGATGCCGCCGAACATGCACGAGTTTCGGATCTGGAAGGAACCTTCGGCCGCCGAAAGTGCCACCGAAGGTGCATGACTTTCGGCTCTGGAGGGACTTTTGGCCGCCGAACCTGTCGCCGAAAGTGCCCTGTTCAACCTTCCTTTGCATGATTTCTATGATTATTTTAAGGTGTTTTAGGGGGTTTTTTGGAGAGTATTTTAGAGTCATGTTCATGTATGTTTGGTCCCTTATTTGAGTCCACCTGTGTAGGTTCGGACTCGAGGAACCAGGGACTCCAGCAGTGAGACAGCTGCTTCAGTGTCTTTTCAGAGCTAGCCTGAGGTGAGTAGAATGACTCTTTATGTTTCAAAGTAAATAATGAAAGTTTTAGCATGATTCACGCATCATGAATGCCATGAGATATATTAGGTTGTTTGCATTAGAATTCACGAATATGTTGCATTGCATATTATGTTGTTGATGTGGATGAATGTTGAATGATCCATTAGCCCTCGTATGGTATGATATGATATGATGATGATACGGTACGGAAGTCCAGGAAGACCCATTCTACGTCCCTGGCACTATGTAAGAGAAAGTCCAGGAAGATTCATTCTACGTCCCTGGCACATTGGAATGTTATGACATGTTATGTAAGCGAAAGACCAGGACCCATTCTACGTTCTGGCACTATTGGAAATGTAGAGGGCTATTGGTGACAAGTTCATCTTTAATGTGAATTGTTTGTGTTGTGATGCATTTCATGAAAGCATAAATTTTTAATATAATATTTTTATTATTCTGCTCACTGGGCTCTTGTAGCTCACCCCATTCCCTTAATCCCCCAGGTTTGCAGGTACGGGATAGACCAGGATATCAGCAAGAGTAAAGTCATGTATTATGTAATAGCTAGTTGTGGACATGAGAAAGACAATGTAAAGTAAAGTATAGTAATGTAATGTAATGATGTATATTGAGGTTTAGAGTTGTGCTTGACCCTAGTATGTAAAGTTAATCCCTTCTGCACATGATCTATGTAATGTTTTAATGATGATTTACGTAAACTAAGCTTAATGTTTGATATGTCACCCCATTGGGGCATTTAATGAGGGCTCCAATGTGGGGTTTTATGTTTATGAGTTGTGCATGCACAGGTTAAGCTTGGTGAATGAAAGGAAAAGTTTAAATTTTTATGTAAATAATTGATCATGTATGGGATTAAACAGGTTTACAGGATGTATGTTAGGCTTGCTACGGGTCCCGGCGGCCTTATGCCGATCTGGATCCTAGCGCCGGTAGCGGTCCAGTTTTCGGGTCGTTACACTGGCCGTTTTTGCTCCAGGAGATCTTACGGGATCCTGGTCGTTTTTGCTCCAGGAGATCTGACGGGATCCTAGCCGTTTTTGCTCCAAGAGATCTGACGGGATCCTGGCCGTTTTTGCTCCAGGAGATCTTACGGGATCCTGGCCGCTTTTGCTCCAGGAGATCTTACGGGATCCTGGCCGTTTTTGCTCCAAGAGATCTTACGGGATCCTGGCCGTTTTTGCTTCAGGAGATCTGACGGGATCCTGGCCGTTTTTGCTCCAGGAGATCTGACGGGATCCTGGCCGTTTTTGCACCAGGAGATCTTACGGGATCCTGGTCTTCTACCTCCAAGAGGTCTCTCTGTCTCAAGGAGGTCTTCTGATATATGTTCTTTTCTTTTCCTGAGAGAATTAATACTCACAATAATAGAGATAATCATTGCATTATTATAAGATGGTGTTATTTCATGTTTTCATAGTACAAGAATTTCTTTTCACAAATATTCTAGGGAAAGTACCTCTCCAGCTTGTTCAACCTTTTGTTCCTCCAACGATCATGTTGATGGTTTCACTGGACCCGTCATTCACTGGCCCTGCTCCCATTCTCCTGAGTGTTTGCACTGCTGGGTTCGGTTGAGACCTTTGTCCTTCTAGTTTCTTTATAAAGTTCTTGAGGTGTCCCCTCTTTATCAGCCTCTCGATCTCCGCAATCAACTGGAAACAGTTATTGGTGTCATGGCCGTGCGTGCGATGATACTGACAATATTTATCAGGATCTCGCTGGTTTGCTTCCGTTTTTATCGGCCTGGGCCATTGGAGGAATTCCTTATCCTGGATGGCCATGAGCACTTCGGCTTTAGAGGCATTGAGAGGGGTCGGCTTCTCCGGAACCCACAGAGGGAGTGGCCTCTGTTCTGAGACCCGAGGAGGGAGAGGTCTTTGGTCCCTTCGCTCCCAGGGTTGTCTGTAAGGCTCAGGCCTCTTGCCATGCTTTTTCTCGTGCCTCTCCGGCCTCCCTGCCTTCGGTGCTTTCTCTTTATCTGTCACTCCCCTGGCGAACCTGCTTATCACCAAGGCATTATCCTGCCTTATGTATTTTTCAGCCCGCTTCATCAGCTCGGCCAGTGAGGTCGGAGGCTTCCTGCTCAATCAGCCAAAGAACTCGGCAGAGGTCGTCTCCTTCTGCATGGCTTCCACTGCCCTTCCCTCATCGAGCTTGGGAATCTGCAGGGCCTCCGTGTTGAAACAAGCGATGTACTCCCTGAGCGACTCGTCTCTCTTCTGCCTGATCGTCTCCAGATAGCTCGTCTTTCTATCTGCGGGCACCCCGGTGATAAATCGGCTGATGAAGCGAGTGGCCAGATCTCCAAAGCTGCTGATACTTCCGGCCTCAAAGCTGTTGAACCACACCCGTGCTGGCCCCGAGAGCGTCGTAGGGAATACCTTGCACATCAAGGCATCTGAAAGAGTTTGCAGCTCCATGAAGATCTTATAGTTCAAGATGTGCTCCCGGGGATTCCCAGCTCCGTCGTAGGCCGCCATAGGTGGCATCACAAATTTCTTCGGGACGGTCTCCTGTTGTACCCACGTTGAAAAGGGTGAAGAGGTAGGCAGAAGAGTTTGGCTGGGGTCCTTCGCCCCTAACTCAGCCAAAAGTTGTTCTCTCATCTTCTGCAGCTTTTGGTCTACGCTTTCTTCTTCCTGCCTGGGCCTCTTCTCTGCGCAATCTTCCTCCTCCCATGTCTCGCTCCCCGCTCTTCCGGTGGTTCCGGCGGAATAGCTATCAACTTCATCATTCTCTATCAGCTCCCTCACCCTCCTTCCATGAACCCTTGCTTCCGGTTCTCCTTCTTCCCCAGCTCTTCTCCCCCTTTCTACGGTTTCTCGACTAACTGTTTGAGGATGCTTGAGGGTCATTGGTCTGGGGCTCCTCTACCATTGGCAATATGTTTGCTGGGGTGCTAAGGCCCCGTTGCTGCATTATCTACCCCAGCCAGTGGGCAGTATTTTATAGTTGGAGGGCGATGGTTTGGAGGTCCTGGTTGGACAAGGCAACGGTGGATACATTCCCCACCGGTCTTGGCGAGGGGTTGAAAGGGATAGGTGGTTGATTGTTTGGAGTTGTAGGACTGGAAAAGGAGAACTGCTGCCCCTCTTGGGCAGAGCTCAGGTCATTTGGAGTGTTAAGATTGTTGTTTTCATTGTGATTAGCCATCGTGGATCTCAGTGGGTTTGTTTAGAGTGGAACTCCGGTGATGAAAAGATCTTCTTCGTTCCCACAGACGGCGCCACTTGATGATCTGAGATCCAGAAAATAGGATTTTACAATGGGTTCTGTAAAACTGGAAAAAGCTTAGACCTAGAGGAGAGTATTTCTCCTTTTATATGTTTTCTTTTGTCTGCTAGTGACGTATAACAGAATGTATGTCATTGGGCCACTTATCCCTGTCACGTTGATATGGTCGTACGGGGAAATCAGATCGCTGCCCTATGCGTAACGGCCCCTGATTCTCCCCGGGTACGCGTGTGCGGATAGGCCCACCAGGCGAGTGGGCTGGTCGCCTTCCTTCCTCTGGGCTAGGCTGAAAGGTGGGATTAGAGCTGGGCCTAGAGAAGATCTGATCGTCGGGCCATAAAGGCTGGGCCGGCCTGATTGTGGAGTTGGAATAGAGCTCGGTCTCAAGGCGGAGTGGGCTAGCGGAGCTGGATCCGGATCATAAGGGAGACTTGGGGGCCTCTAAATAATAGGCTGATATCATGGGTTTGGCCTCAGACCGGGGTGGAGAAATCAATTATGAAGGAATATACCTTAAAGATTGTATAATATAAAATCAATAACATGTATATTAAATAATATATTTATATTATTATTTTCACACTTTTATACATACGTATATATGTATAGAAACTTACAATTAATCATTTTAATTTCATCATTGATTTTTATATATAAGTAATAAAAAAAATAATCACAA
This sequence comes from Manihot esculenta, assembly GCF_001659605.2. NCBI lineage: Eukaryota > Viridiplantae > Streptophyta > Magnoliopsida > Malpighiales > Euphorbiaceae > Manihot > Manihot esculenta. The sequence goes on from NC_035163.2 coordinate 20,566,231, forward strand.
TGGTTAAAAGTAACCAAAACAATTATACATACGATATCCAAAATATGAGTAAATGATATATTAAGTAAAAATAAATAAACAAGATATTATTTTAACTTTATTAATTCAATTTACTAAATCTATATAAAAATAAAAATAAAAATTATTTTTATGAAACCAAAAGAGTGTTTAAAGGAAATAATTAATTTCATTATATAACCTATTAATTACATTCAAGCAATAAAATATCCTATAATTTAATTAAATGTAAATCGGTCGCTATTTATTTAACGATAAATAAATATTAAAATTTTATTTTAATCGACAAATAATAATAACGATCAAAATTTTGATGGCTATTTATTTTTTTTAGTGTAATATTGAATAATACATGCTAAAATTTTATATACTTCCTTACATATGGATAACTTATTTTTGTATGGATGGAGGATTAATTTATCATAATAAAACTAAGAATTTTATTCAATAAAATATATGGAATATTTGCTTATATTTGTATGATTTGGACACAACAAAAGTTAGCATGTGTAGAACACGTATTTTTTCTTTAAAAAAAAAAAAAATTCTGCAAATTAAGTAAAATGTCCAATACCCAATAGAAAAAATTATTTATTTTTCTATGAAATCTTGAAAAGGAAAAAGAAAAAGCAAAAGGGATATCCAAAATTCTATTCGTAGCTGGAATAACCTCTAAAAAAGGGAAAAGAAGAAAGCGAGATGTCAAACAAGAGTGAAAAATTGTGGAGACAAGAAACCGTCTGAAGATAAGAAAGGATTGTGGAGCGAGGGTTAGCTTTAATAATAAGAATGGAAAATGGAAGATGACATGCATGTGAGCATCACACTCTGTGGCTCTAACTTCCAACCCAATCAACACGTCGTCGTTAAGCTTAGGCAAATGGGTATGGCTAATTCAGTCTTCATTCTGTCTTCACTATCAACAAGGGGACCATCTTCTTCTGTTGCTTTTCCTCTAAAGTGCTCCATCGTCCATTCTCAGCAGCTGCATGCATGCGCAGTTCCCTTTGGATTTTCAATTGCCTCACTAATACGATAAATAAAATATGAAGAATATATATGACCTAAGCTTGATGAGTCTTCTGTTTGTAAGGCCTAGATGTGATTGTACTTGCCCAATGGGCCTGGTGAATATGTTTGCCTTTCTAGCAGTTTCTCTATCATTTTTCATTATGTGGGAGCTAAGAGTTTGCATCTTCTCAACTTTTTAGACCAAGCAAATATGCTAACATACCTTCTAAATCTCACAACTTTAGAATGTTCATCCTTGCAGCCAACGGTATAGGCAGTGCCTCCATTTGGCGTTTCGGAAACCTTCATGTTTTTGCACATCAGGGTAGTTTGTTGCATGGAATTGCTGCTCAATGTACTTGATGACACATAAGCAATTTTTTTTGCTCAAACATCAGACGATTAGTTCTTTGAGAATAGACGGTGTATACTTATTCTTCTTCGTATGAAATAGTTGTGAAATAGTTGTGAAATATCTTTTCATAAGTAACGGTATACTTTTTAAACAGTTCATTAGCGATGAAAAATTAACTTATTTAATATTTAGTTGACTAATCAGATCATATCATTTTTTATTTATTTAATAAAATAACATATTTAATGTTAAGTGGCACAATGATAAAATAATTTTAATTAATTACACTACACTGATGGTTTTTTAATATTATTTGAATAGTAAATCTCGAGCTTCATTTTTTTCCATTAATACTAAAAATTAATTAATTAATTAATCTTTCTCAAATTAAAAAATTTAAATAATAAATAATGGAAATGATTAAATAGTAATTAAGGCTGCAAAAATTTCCTCATTTTGTGGCCTAGGATTTTGTACGTGCTAAAAGTAGAGCCTCTCTTTTGCCTTTTGTCCAACATGATTAATCCAATGGTTGACGATTTAATGAGCACCACGCCACATGCGGATTAGCACCATTAGATCTCCTCCCTAGAGGATATGCTATTAAGAAATCGGGAGCTGTGTTTAATTCTGTCTGTCAGTAATGGCACTTAGTCATAGCTTAAACTTGTCAACAACGTTAATTGCTTCGAAATCCCAATTCAAAAGTGCTGTAAATTCGAAGCTGCTGGTCTTACCTTCTTCTGCTTTTGGAGTACGCAAAAGGGTCTCTTCTTCTGTTCGTGCTATGGGTTCCTCTGCTTCTTCGCAGAGACCAGACAACATTCAAGGTGCCTCTCTCTCTCTCTCTCTCTCGCTCTTTGTTTTCATCTGGGTTATGTTTTTGTCTAGAAATTCTGTTTTTTAATTAATTGGCCTTTACATTTAACGAAATTCTAGTTCTTTTTGTTTTGAGTTTTACATGGTTATCATATTTGCTTCACCTTCATGTACTGTTTGGCTGTTTTCTCTTGATGATGATCCAATTAGACGCAAATTTGTTGTATATTTCGATGCTTATTTCTGTTTCAATTGTTGACTACGACTGTTAAGTCTTTATTCCGTGGGTTTGGCATCAATTATTGGCAGGGGTGTTGTAAAATTATGGAATGAATTTTCTGGTATCGTGTGTGAATTTGTCTAGAAAGGAAGGTAATGGGAGGTATTAATCACCCATATTTTCATTAACTTGAAAACACATGCCTTACAAAAACTCTCTTCCAAACTTAATTAAAAAGAGCTAAGATAGGAACCTAGCATTTTCTGGAGAGCTTAACTGCTATTTCTTTAGCAAATTGTTAAATGGAAATTAGATTAACTGCCTAAAACTTTTCTAGATTTCCTTGCAGCTAATATAGGCAGATGATGGTAAGTCAATTTCCTGGCATAGGGAAAGAGAATCAGTTGCCTACGATATGTTTTGATTTATCATTCTTGAACTTCTTGATAACACAGTAGATGACGAAAGACTCACTTCTCTAATTTTATTATCATAAAAGTCAGAATGCATTTTAGACATTGATAAGCTATTGGTGATACTAGATGCAATTTCTTTATCTACCTGTGTGATTGGTTATGTTTAGAATCACTGAAGACTTTACCCATTTAACCATCAAAATATATTTGCTTTCTTTTGTAGAGGCAGCTAAGGTTGACTATGCTACTGTAAGTGATGATGAATGGAAGAAGAAGCTTACTCCTGAACAATTTTACATCACTCGTCAAAAGGGAACTGAAAGGGCTTTTACTGGGTACGATCTATAAGATGTTTTGTAGTTGAATATGATAAGTTTTTACTGAATGATAATTTAGGAGCTTTGAAGTCCTTCTCCAATAATTTAGACATTTCTTGCTTTGATCAGGATGTGAAGTTCAAACAATTTTGAAAAAAACAAAAATATTCCATTTTTCATCCTAGAATTTATAAACATCTGAAGTCTGTTTCATCACAAACATGAAGACCAGTTCTCTGTTAACTATGTTATGCTTGTCTTTGAGTTTGTCTATAAAGAAAAGAACTTCATCGTGTTCGTAATGCAGAAAAATGAAGTTATACTAGACATGGCAGTCAAAGTCTACAAGATAGTGAGATGTATGGGAATTACAGTGTAATTATCATATTCTAACCATTAAGAGTCTGCTCAATTTTCACTCATAGCCATTACTTACAGAACCACTGATATGCTCCGAACTTTCGTTCCAAAGCCGCCCAATAGATTTTATATTATTATAATTTTTTGTCCTTTTAATTTTCAGGGAATACTGGAACACCAAAACCCCTGGAACTTACCACTGCATTTGTTGTGATGCACCTCTATTTGAGTACGTATTCACATCTATGTTCCTTTTTCTTTGGAGGGGAAATGCTTGCTTCAATGCTCAGCTGAAGTGACTTTTTATAGCATGACTTATATGTTGTGCAATGCAGGTCATCGACTAAATTTGACAGCGGAACAGGGTGGCCATCTTACTATCAGCCTATAGGAAGCAATGTGAAATCAAAGTTAGACATGTCCATTATACTCATGCCTCGTCAAGAAGTTCTTTGTGCTGTTTGTGATGCTCATTTAGGCCATGTCTTTGATGATGGCCCTCCACCCACCGGAAAACGCTATTGCATCAACAGGTAAATTTTTTTTTTTCTTTCTGCTATATATGGCTTTTTTTTCCCCTTAATTCCAAACTCGTAGCTCCCAATGAATTTTCTTTTAAATGAGGATCACTATGTTTGCAGTGCTTCCTTGAAGCTGAAACCCAAGTGAGAATCCTATGAACCAAGATAATGTATGTCAAAAGTTGAGCTAAACGCTTGCTTGAATACGTTGTATTGTTAATATATATGTTGTAGACTTTTAGCTTTCATCACGGCTTGAATGAGAGACTTCATAAATTTTAAGACAACTTCAATATTAACGAGCTGAAAACTCATGCATATAAATATTGTAAACATACTTCTTGCTTGATGGTTCCTTAAAGAATGCTAGTTGAAATAAGCATCTAGGCCAAATCCACTTGAAACTAAATCAAACATGCAAATGTTGAAAAACATGAGGCAAAGGTTGAGCAATTTATTTTTATTAAAAATATTTTCTATATTTTTTATAAAAAATATTTTTCAAATACACAATATTTCTTCCCTCTTTCATTTCTTTTTTTATGTATTTACTCACAACTTATTATTATTTGTTATTTTATTCTAATAATTTAATTAATATTTTAATATTTTATTTTTGAATTACACTACAAAGTTTATTAATAATAAAAATGTTAATTAGATACGATTTTATTTTAAATATTAATTAATAGTTTTTAGATATTAATTTAGATAATTTTATATATGAAATTTTAGCATTTAAGTAATTATATTGTGTATATTATTTATTAATTTATTTTAAATATATAATACTTTCATATTTAAAATAACAATATAAAATTTTATTAAAGTAAATTATTTATCAATTATCATTTTATTTTAAGGGTTAATGAATAAATTTTTTAAATAGTTATTTACATAATTTTATATATATTTAGATAATTATTATTCTATTTTTGTGGAATAAGATTTTAATATTTAAAATTTAAAAATATTTATATAATAATAAAATATAAAAAAATAAAATAAAACCTATATATATTATATATATATCTTTGACTTTAAAAAAATACAATAAATGAGGATTATTAGAAATGTGATGCTACTTTTAATTTTCTTTTTGTTAATTAATGTATAAGGAGTATTGGTTTAAGAAAAAAAAATATTTTATTTTCAATCTTTTTGCTCTTTTGTTATGGATAGTTATAGTAATTACCGAAAAATACCCATTGCGGACAAAAGCAAGCAACCAAATAGAGGGAGATAAAATGTAAAACAATAGGAACCCAACCCTAAAACAGCGAATGAGCTTGCTCATACCAAAATAATTGTATGGCCAACTAATTTAACAAATCAGCTTGCTCATCACAAAATAATTTAATTTATGTGTTAAATGATGTAATAATTTTTTATTATGACGTGGCTTTGCATTGCCACATTACAATTCACACGCTTACTAAAATCAAATACAATTTTGGATAAAATTTTAGGTTAATTCAAAAAATACTCATAAAAAAAATTAAAGTTTTGGATTAATTCGTAAATACATGCAAAGTTATAGATTTTTCAGACTAATTGACTTTGATAAAATAATACCTTTGATTTCACTTTTATATAATATCATAAATTATTAATAAAACTTAAAATATGAAAAAAAATAAAATTTTATGATTTAAAATATATAATATTTCATTTTATTTAGAATAATATTAATAAAAATAAAATTTTTTAAATATAAAAAAATGTACACATAATTTATAATATTAAATATAAATACTCAATAAAATATTTTAATATATGTTATTTACCTGTGATATTTTATATAATACAAATTTATTTGTAATAAATATTTATAATCTATTTAATATTATATATAATAGATATAAGATATATTTAATTTCAATATAAAATTTAAATTAAAGAATTATATATATTTTATTAATAATATAAAAATTTAAAAATTATATTGTAATTTTTTATTAATTCTTTAAAATTTAATTTAGTTTCCTTAATTATAATTATAAAAAATTTACTTTACTATTCAAAATTTAAATTATTAAATATAAATATAAATTATCATAAATATTTAAATTTATTTATTCAAAACCTCTTAATTTAAATATATTCATTAAAATTTTATTTAATTAATAAAATAATATTTTAATTTTATATTTTTAATTAAAATTAATTTGTATATTTTATAAATTAATCTTTAAATATTATAATTACTGATAAATTATTATATTAACAAATTAATCTCTATTTATTAAATTTTAATATTTTATATGTAAAAATAATAAAATAAAAATCAAATAAAAATATCTATTTTTTGTTCTAATTAAATAAAAAGTTAATTTATTGAAAAAAATTGGATAGTAAAAAATTATTTATACTTAAAAATAGATGCATATTGTGTTTATTTTTTTTATTTTATTAATTTATTGCTATAATATAGGATATTATTTTGTAAAATATATAAGTATTTATTTGTAAGTAATTATAATATTTAGAGATTTTTATAAGAATATAAGAATAAATTATAAACTATTTTGTTATAAAATAAATTAAATTTAAAAATATATAAACTAAGTTATATATTTTTTAAAAATTTATGAATTAAAATTATTATTTTTAGTTAATTTTAAAGTAAAAAAAAGACACCAAATTATGTGATGATTTTTTTATAATTATCCAAAAATAATAATATAAAATTATAAAATTCGCTAATGAAATTATACAAAATAACTCAATTAATAAATATGAAGCAAATTCATCCTTAAGCTATTCTCCTGTAATAATAATAGCGCCCGAAAATTATCAATTGAAAAACCAATTAAATTTACATTTTCTTCTGTTTGCTAAAATAACTTATATTAAAAAAATATTTTTAAAAAATTTATTTTTTTTGAAAATATTTTTTAACAAGTTAATTTATTTTATATATAAATGATTGGGGAACACCCTCTGCTGCTACTGGAAGGACCCAGATCACTCAATAATAAAATAATATATAAATTTTTCCTTGTGCTGTAATTTTTTGACTCTCTCGAATCTTCAATAAAATAAAATAAGTACGACAAAATCTGCTATATAATGACACTCGATCTCCGTTAGCATCACATCATCCATTTGCTCCGCAAGCAGAGTGCCCTTGCAGTGATACTGTGGCCAAGCCAAGCTAAAATGGCTGAAGAGGTGATTCTTTTGGATTTCTGGCCAAGCCCTTTTGGGATGAGAATCAGAATAGCCTTGGCTGAGAAGGGTGTCAAGTATGAGTACAGGGAAGAGGACTTGCCCAACAAGAGCCCTCTTCTCCTGCAGATGAACCCAGTTCACAAGAATGTTCCTGTTCTCATCCACAACGGGAAACCCATTTGTGAGTCCCTTATTGGTGTTCAGTATGTTGATGAGGTCTGGAACGATAAGTCTCCTCTCTTGCCGGCCGATCCTTACCAGAGAGCCCAGGCTAGGTTCTGGGCTGATTTCGTTGATAAGAAGGTATATACGAACTTTGTCTTTTCTTTCTCTTGGGTTTTTCGTCGAACAAATAAATGGAAAAAGATAGTTGGGGAAAAGAAGAGATATTGACTGGGATTTTTCTTCTTAGTGGATATTTTCTTTTCCTGGCATGATCTTTGCTTATAGGATGAATCATTAAGCAAAAACTTGTTTCTTTTTTTTGATATACTTGTATGGATCGGTTTTGTTTGGGCAATTGGGCTTGCCCCTTTTCATTTCAGCCTTCCAAATTACTATATTTTGGTATGTTTTGTTTGGTTGAGGAATGGCAACTTTGCAGGTTTCCACGTTTCTGTTCCTGACAAGCTTGTTTTTTCTGGGCTTGAGAGGGAAAAAAATTAGTCACATATCTTCGAAAATATAATAAATGAAGTATACATATATAGTCATCAATCATCTTTAATTTGTAGTTGAAAATTAATTTATATGATTTTGAAGGGTTTCTTTATCAAAGAAGATAGTTAATTAACTGATGATCTGCACTTGCAGATATATGATATTGGGAGGAAGACATGGGCTACAAAGGGAGAAGAGCAGGAGGCAGCCAAGAAAGAATTCATTGGGGTCCTGAAGTTGTTGGAAGGTGAGCTTGGAAACAAGCCTTATTTTGGTGGTGAGAGCATGGGATTTGTGGATGTTGCACTGATACCATTTTACTCCTGGTTTTATGCCTATGAGACCTGTGGCAACTTCAGCATTGAGGCTGAGTGTCCTGTGCTAATGGCTTGGGCTAAGAGATGCCTGCAGAAAGAGTCTGTATCCAAGTCTCTTCCTGACCAACAGAAGGTCTATGAATTTATCCTTACGCTCAAAAAGAGATATGGGATTGAGTAGAAGAAGAGAGATGATATCTTATATTTCTTGTTCTTATGTTGGGTATGCTTTGTGTTTTAAATAATTGGTAAGGGTACTTAGCTGTGCCTTTGCTTTGATTTTAGGGTGGAAGGAACTTAATTGCTTGTGATGGTGAGAGGTCATGACTTAGCTGTGGCTGCTCCATACAACTGTACTTTGTTCTCTCTTCGTTAATATTTATGTATGTATTGGGGGAGGATGCATTTTTGTTCTCTCTTTCTACTAAGTTTTTTTTATTTTTTTAATGCAACATAAAAAGCGCATTAAAAAGTCCTTTGGCTATAGCGCTGAAAATATAAATAAAAAAGATTTGCACTATGAGATAGAAGTCGAACCCAAAAGATTAACTTAAGCACCTAGATAGCCATGAATGATCCTGCCAACGGATACTGCTAAACATCAACCTCACCGGAGATTATGAACAGACCGTTGAACCCCAAGATGCCCGCTCGGTACTCAACAATTACCGTAAAGCTAACCAATCTCCAGCATAATTTAGGAATTATTTCAAAGCGAAGTTCAGACAATTAGAATGGCCGAATTCACTATATATTTCAATATTAACGTCTGGATCCATGACCGACACAAGCCAACTTTTAAAGGGATATGCTTTTGTAATTCGAGGTTAAGGAAGACAATAATTGGTGTGTTTTTTTTTTTAGAAAAGAAAAATTAAATTTCAGCCATGTAAAGCGTTTATCGACGTGTCTAGAATTCCTCGCTGTCCTCCGTTTGTTGGCTGTCGACAACGGTGGATGTGGATGTGGTATATTGGCTCTAAAAGATTTTATTGATTAAATAAATTTATAAAATTAAATAAATTCTGATTTAATATAATATTATTTTTTAATAATAAAATATTATTTTATAATTTAAAATATTTTAATTAATATAAAAATTAAAAAAATAAATAATTTTTTATATTTAAAAAAATAAAATTTTATTATATCAAAACTTATTTTACCTTAAAAAGTAAAATTTAAAAGTTTATTTGATAATATCACTTTTCTTAAAACTTACAAGCTCTATTATTCAATAGGCACTTAAATTGATTTGGAAATATGTTTATTTAATAAAAATTATTTAATTTTTGAAAATCATTATTTAAAACTAAAATTTGTTTACTAACTAACAGACGTAGAATATAATAAAACTAAAATATAGATTAAAAAAATAATTACTTAATAATTATTTATGCTATTAATCTAAATTTAACTTCAATTTTAATTTTAATTTTTATTGATTTCATTGTTAATTTTACTTTAATTTTTTAATAGAAACATTAAGACGTGATGATCTGAGATCCAATTGAATAGGATTTTACAAGGGTTTTGTATTACTGAATAAGGCTTGAATTTCCTGAGGAGGGGACTCCTCTTTTATACATTGTCTTGCTTGCCGATGGCGTGTGAAGGTCTCTCTAGGATTGGGCCACGCGTCTCTGCCATGCGGATTCGGAGGTACTAGGGTATCAGCCGCCTGCTCCATGCGTAACGGCCTCTGATTCTGCTCGTGCGTACGTTCGAGCGGATCTGTCAGGCTGTCTGGTGAATATTATTCTGGATCCTGGGCTGGGCTGAGAGTTGGGCCGGATGTTAAGCCTGAGTGGAGAGGGTCTGCTTCGTGCGGGCCGGGCCGACTTGAGTGAGGAAGATGGGCCGAGCCCGGCCTTGAAGGTTGGATGAGCCAGGCTTGTTATGTACATCAGGTATGCGGGCCCCTACGTCGTGGGCCTTGGGCTGTGGTCAAGCCCCTGGTCTGGGGTGAAGGAATCCAGCGGTCATCAATTGCCCCTTCACCTTCTCGGCCGTTATTGCTCCAACTGCCGAGGGGGTGAATATCAAGAACTATTATGATCGCGTCTGTTCGGGTTCAGGTGCCTTAATAACATCCTTTCATCTTTCAGTCGTTGCGCAGTTTCTGAATTCTATCTGCGCTTTCCTCTTTCTGTCTTTTCTCTATTTTTCTTGTCCTCTGCCGCCTTTACTTTCTTGTCATCATTATCTGGACATCTCCTTTCTTTCCTTTTCTGTAAATATCTTTTAGAAATCTGACACCATTAGCTTAGAGTCTAGTGTAGTTCTGCTCCGTGCTAAGTCCTCAGGCTCCGAGTATATATCAGCGCCAGCTTTTCTTCATTCTTGAGCCTTCTGTTGAAGCGAGAAATTCTTGTTTTATCTGTGGCAGGTCTATCCGACGCCTTCTTCAAACAGGTTGTCTTGTGCCCCAGAGGTTTGCCTTGATTGTGCTCTTATCATCTTAAGGGAGAACTGTTTCTGACTTGTCCCTGTTTTGAAACTTTTTGCAGCTCCTGAGATAAATATGGGTCAGTTCAAAATTCTTGGAAATTTGATGTTACCTCTAAGGCGTCTGGAGGGTGCATTGAAGATCTTTCGGGTATGGCAGGCGAAGGGCGGGACCATTCAGCAAGCTGCTGAAACTGCTTTACCCAGGTCGTCTGGTCGGCCTCCTCCTCTGCTTGTTGTCCGGGCTCCAGAGAAGTTCTGGACTGTTAAGGGGTTCGCTCTAACTTCGCCTTTTTCCGCAGAGAAACAGGGAATTTCCTCGATGCCCCTGTTGTCCTTTTTTGATATAAATGGGAGTGGCGCCGGCGCTCAGCTTGTTGTTCTTTTTGGTGTGAAGTACCAGTATTATTATTCCCTTTGGTGTGAAGTACCAGTATTACGTGAGACTGGGATCTGCTGCACTCAGTCAGGTCTCCAGCGATTTCTTCGAATGTGTACTTCGCGATCTCTTCGGGGCCATAGCCTCGAAGACTTATGTTTTTCATGTGTGATGCGCGGCCGGTATACCATATCTGAGCTTGTTCGAATGTACCGTGCATCACATTTGGATAACCGGACGTTCGCCCAGGGGAACAGTGAGAAATGCTTATGGGAATCAACTTGTTCAGTTCCCCTGTAATAGCGAGACAGATCTTGGCCTTTTCTGAAAAACTCTCATTCCGAGCTACGAGAAGTCCTCCGAGCTGAAGACTAGAATAGTAGGGTAGGTGATAGTCGTAGATGAGGAAGTATCTGGATATGTAAATTCTTTAAGGATAGTCTTTCATCCCGTAGTGTAGGCCTTTGTAACGTGCTGTAATGTGCTTTTCTTTTAATGAAGCTCTTGTTCTGCTCTCATGCTTAAGCTGTTCTTCTTTTATCATGTGTGAAATACTTTAGATTGCTCGCCTTATCATTTTAACCAACTGAGCTCTGTCCTGCTTTTTCCCGAGCTAATCTAACCTATCTGCGAGCTCTGATGAGTTGAACTCCGGATCCACTTAGTCGACTGGGCTTCCAAGTTTTCGAACTGGACTGTCTGACCGACCTGTGAGCTCGGTCTTTACTTCGATGAATTGAGCTTTGAGTCTCCTTCATCCGATCGGGCTCTCAGGTCATGTTGTCCGAGCTGAATTGACCGACCTGAGAGTTTTGTCTTTGCTTAGTGAAATGAGCTCTGAGTTTCCTTTAGCTGGCCGAGCTCTCAAGTCATGCTGTCTGAGCTGGACTAATCCGACCTCTGAGCTCGGCTTTATATGAGTTGAACTCTAAGCTCTCAGCTTTGTATGACTCCGAGGTGCTTTTGGCGCCTTTTTCCGATCTCCCACGCTTTGTTTAGTAGCGGTAAATCAAATCTTATAATCTTTTTAAGTGATGCGCAAGTCTGATCTTTATCATGCTCCCATTTGCTTGTACTTTTGAGTCTTTTCATGACTTGCCTCTCTGTTTCCTCGGCATTTACCATAGGGATGGTAAAGTAGTAGGCTAAGTTGCTCTGACTGATGATTTGGGCCTGTATTATGTGAATGGCGAATGGGCTTTTAAATGATGGACTATCATCGTATACTTGGCCCTTGATAGATGTAGAGAAGCCCAGCGATCATCCTTTTGCCCCTTTACCGTCTGGCCGGTTATTTCCTAACCGTTCGAGAGGGTAAACTTCGAGAACAATTAATGATCGCGCCGCTCCAAGACAAAACTGTTCAGTATCAGCGCTTTGCCTCATAATAGCCTTTCTTTCTTTCTTTTCGAATTCCTTCTGTCTTTTGAAGAACTAGCTCTTGGTTGCTCTCTGTCTTCCTGCAATTCCTTCTACGTCTCTTTTTTCATCCCATCGTGTTCTCAGGTACGCTTCCTTGTTCTTCCATGGCAAGTTTAAAGCTTCCTGATGTTTTTGACCTTGAGTCGCATATTACCCCTTCCAACATAACTAATCACATTTCCCGGAGGCTTTTAGACACTCCGTTGTATCTTATTCGAGCACCTCTTCCGAATGAGAGGATAGTTCTTCCTTACCCTTGCCCACCTGGTTTAGTGGATCCCTAAGGGGTTCGTAGCATAGTGTTTTTCCTGAAGCAGAGAGAATTTGGTCTACCGGTTCCTTTTACCCCTTTCTTTGTTGAGGTGTTTGAATACTTTGGGGTAACTCCTCGAATGTTATCCCCAAATTCCATTTTGTTCATGTCCTGTTTCGAGTCTATCTGTCTGGGTTGGGGTTTCGCCCCTACGGCCTGTCTGTTTGTCACTTTTTTCCGCCTGGTTAGGGCGAAGCAAAACTTCTATTACTTTTCCCCCCGTAATGGGCTGTCTCTTCTTACGGGCTACAAGGATTCTATAAAGGGATGGGTAGAGAATTTCCTTGTGGCGAAGTTGAAATTAGGGTCCTGCCGATCATGGGATGTGGACCTAAGGTGGGGGGAGATCTTTCCGGGTTGCAACGATCTGCCCGAATTGAGTCTCATTGAGCAGGTCGGGCTGCTTCGACTGACTTCCGTTGAGAGGAAGTATGATGTCGAGAAGTGTATGTTTGCGTCCAACCTTAGGGATATCCGGGACACGGGTATAGTGCTTTGTCCGGCTATTCTGTTTCTTCTTTGCTCATGATATCAGGAAGTATGCTAATTCTTTATAACTTCTTGTTTCTTGCAGCTTCTGAGGTTAGAATGGAGGGCATCAAATTCCCCAAGAATTTTGACCTGTCTCGGGAGAACATGCATGCCATTTTTGACGCCTTTGGGGATGGGCGTTCTGTAACTGAGATTGCTGCAGAGCTGGCTCAGGCCGCTTCCTCCAAGAAGATCAGCCGACCTCCCGTCAAAGCCTCTTCTCGAACTTCCAAGCCGAGCTCTCGCAGCACCAAATCAGCTCGGTCATCTAGCCATGGTGGGTCGAGCTCGACCTCGACGCCTGCTGAAGGGTTTAGATCCGTTCCAGCCTCCTTAGAGGTCGTGAGGGAAGCTTCCCTAGCTGTTGTGGAGCAGACTCCAGCTACTGAACAAGTGGGGCAGGGTGCCGTTCATTCTACTGAGGAGGTGTTAGGGGGGAAATTTAAGTCCCCTGTTGAAGATAAGGAGATCTCTAGGACAGGGATGGAGATCGTCCTCCTGGAGGATCAAAGCCCGGAGGTTTCTGGTGAAGGTGCCCCTGCCCCTGTGAGGACTGAGCCTGAGGGATCTGAGGGTGTCCCCTCAAAGACTGGGGGCAAGCGTCCGACCCCTTCTGGAACGCCTGTCCCATCTCCTGCTCGGAAAAAATCCCGGACTGCTGTGGGTCCTTCCCCACCTCTTCCTCCCATTGGGAAAGGGAAGGGTGTTTCTGCTGTTCCTTCGTCGTCCCCTACTGACAACATTCTGGACCTGTCAAGCATTTCCTCGGAGTCTCCGGCCTCCGCTGTTGCCGCACTTCTCCGGGAACGGATGTTCGGCGGGATAACAGAGGCTTCGGATCCTCGTCTTCTGGCCCTGACTGGTCACTTGGCCAGTTCTACCAAGGAGCAGGTGTCCTTCCAATCTCGCTCTCGTGAGGAGCTCGGATCCACGATTGGAGAAATGCTGCTGATGGTAAGTTATTTTTTCACCTTTCTTTAAGTTTGCGTTGTTTCTTTTCTTGACAATTGTTCTTCCGTACTAGGTGTTAGGCCTGGTTATGGAGGTGGATGCCCGTGATCTCTCTCTCCGGGAGTCCGTGGACCGCCGGATCGAGGAAGCGCGTCGTGATGAGAACCTGACTGCCACCAGCAACGCGAGGGGCCACCTGGCAGCCGCCCGGGAGCAGATCCAGTCTCTCCGAGTGGAGTTGCATTCTGCCCTGGAGGCCTCTAAAAGAGCTGAGGACAAAGCAGTTGAGGCGGCAGAGCATAGCAAATCCCTGGAGTCAGAGCTATCTCGTACTCGCAGAGTTCTCCAAGAGTCTGATGAGAGGGCAGCTGAAGTGGAAACTCGTTGTGTAGAGGTTGTAAAACAGCTGTCCTCTATGACGACGGCCCTTCAGGAGAGGGATGAGGCTGTAAGCCAAAGGGCTGAGGTCCAGCGCCAACATGAGGCCTTAAAGGCTGATTTTGAGGGGCTTCAAGCTCACCTGAGTGAGGTGAAGGCTCAGAAGGAAAGTGCCCTAGCCCGGGTGGAGGTCCTTGAGCAGGAATTGGGCACAAGTTCTGAACGTATCAAAGATCTGTCTTCATCGGCTGAAGAGTTCAACCTTCGCCAACAACAGTTGAAGAATGAAGTCAGGGCTTTGGAACGTAAATGTTTAGCCCTGCTTGAGGTGGTAAAGTATGCGGAAGGGAAGGCTCAGCTGAAGCGTGAACAGTATATAGCGGAGTATCAGGAGTCTGATGAGCTGAAGGTTAAAATTATCAGGCCTGTGAAGCTCATCTTCAGGACTACAAAGACTCTTCTGAGTTTAAGGAATTTGTGGCTGAGGCTTGTGAAGAACACCTTGATGAGTATAAAGCTTCTGGTGAGATGAAAAAGGCTATCCTTGATAAGGCCTACCGCATGTATGTAACTGGCTACAATCGCGGTTTAAGAGAAGCTAGGCAGGCTCCTGATATTCCTTTGGCCGAGCTTCGTAGGCGCGAAGTGGACTCAGATGGCGAGTCAGTGCTATACGGGGAGGATGATTTCCCTTTGCCCCGAGGAGATTCTCGGAGGAACATAGACCGGCCATCTGAGTCTTCGTCAGAGGAATCTGAGGTAGGGTCGGAGGAAGATGATCTTGATTCTGAGAAAGACGGCCTCCACCCTAGGTCAGAAGTGCTACTATTAATGTTGAGAGCTCTGGCCCAAGGGACACCGAGCTTCCTCCGGAGGTGACTGTAAATAGAGATAATGCAGGCGAGGGTGTTCTTACTAATGTAAGTCCTTTAAGGACTGTTTATCCTCCCACCTCGCCGGAGAGATAAATTGTAACAGTCATTAATGAAATATCAGTTTCCTCTTTTTTGTGTTTCATATTTCTTGAAATTTATCTTTCGTATTTGTGATGTAAACTACATATTTTTATTCATAAGTTCTGAATTAATCTTAAGTTGCGAACTCAGCTCTTAGCTGATAGTCTGAGAGATCAAATCTCGTACCTTTTTAATGGCAACTATCATGTCTGTTTTCTGCTTTTAGTCCTTCCCTCTTGGTTGTGACTTTGTATATAAACTGATTAAGGCTTTGATTATAGCCTTTCTATCCTCCTAAGGATTTCTTCATTTATGAGTCCTTTTGGAGAGAGCTCGGCCTTTTTCATTAGCCTTTATACCTTCAGCTTTTGAGGATATAAGTCTATCCGTGCTGGGAGCTCGGTCTTCAGCCTCGGTGAACATAGATCTATCCGAGCTGAGAGCGAGGCCTCTTGCTTTGTAGCTAAACTTTTATTGTTAGCATCTATTTTGAGATCGGCGCCTTTTTAGCTATTAGGCCTTGCGCCTTTTTAGTAGGTCGGAATCTGACTATCCGAGCTGGAAGTTCGGTTTCTTTCTTCGTACCTTGAGTTTTTGAGAAGATAAGTCTATCCGAGCTGAGTGCTCGGTCTCTTTTTTTTTTTTTTTTTTTTTTTTTTTTGGGAGGCTCTTAAGTCCTGTACCGACCTATTTTCAATTCTAGGAGATCTTACGGGATCCTGTTTTTCTTTGAATTTCCGGGACGACCTCGGGACCTCGCCGGTTATTTGTCTCCAGGAGATCTTACGGGATCCTGTTTTTCTTTGAATTTCCGGGACGACCTCGGGGCCTCGCCGGTTATTTGTCTCCAGGAGATCTTACGGGATCCTGTTTTTCTTTGAATTTCCGGGACGACCTCGGGGCCTCGCCGGTTGTTTTTGTCTCCAGGAGATCTTATGGGATCCTGTTTTTCTTTGAATTTCCGGGACGACCTCGGGGCCTCGCCGGTTGTTTTTGTCTCCAGGAGATCTTACGGGATCCTGTTTTTCTTTGAATTTCCGGGACGACCTCGGGGCCTCGCCGGTTATTTGTACAAAATTCAGGCTCATTGGCCTTACTGTTGCTTCGTCATCTCAGCTGGTTTTTGTGCCTAACTGAGGTCTTGTTTGCGAGGGATCTTTCTGAGCCCTTTTCTTTTCTTTATCATGAAAAATGTTTTTTCACAAAGATAATCACATTGTATAAACAATTTTCATTTATTCACATTTGTCAAAATACGATGTTTTTTCTTTACAAATATTTCAAGGAAAATACCTTTTTAAGTGCTGGATGTTCCAAGCATGGGGCTCGGAGTTTCCTTGCATATCTTCAATTCGGTATACCCCGGGTTTGACCACTTTTGTCACCTTGAATGGACCTTCCCAGGTCGGTGCTAGTTTGCCTGCAGCTGCTCTTTTTCCAGTAGCTTCTAGGTTTCTTAAAGTCAGGTCTCCCACCTTCAAGCTTCTTTCTCTGACCTTTTGATTGTAATATCTTGCTGCTCGTTGTTGATAAGCAGCAGTTCGGACTTGGGCTTCTTCCCTTACTTCTTCAAGAGCATCTAGGTTGCTCCTTAATTTGTCCCCATTAGCGTTCTCACTAACGAATTGAACTCGATGAGTGGGGATCTGCAATTCAATTGGGACTACAGCCTCTGTGCCGTAAGCAAGTGCAAACGGGGTTTCTTGAGTGGGCGCTCTGGGAGTGGTTCGGAGTGCCCATAGAGTGCTATTGAGCTCTTCTGCCCAATTCTCCTTTGCGCCATTCAGCCGTTTCTTTAATCCTTGAAGGATAGCTCTATTAGTGACTTCCGTTTGGCCATTAGTCTGAGGATGAGCCACGGAGGAGAACTTATGCCATATGCCCATGTTCGTCGTGAAGGCTCTGAAAGTGCTGCAGTCAAATTGTCTGCCGTTGTCTGAGATAAGTACTCTTGGTATGCCAAATCTACAGATGATATGTCCCCATATGAAATCTATCATCTTGCGAGCTGTGATTGTGGCTATTGCTTCTGCCTTTGGCCATTTCGAAAAATATTCCACAGCCACCACTACGAATTTCCTCTGCCCCGTAGTCTTGGGGAAAGGTCCCAGGATGTCAATTCCCCATTGTGAGAAAGGCCATGGACTGGATATGCTTGCTTGAGGAGTGGCAGGGGTCCTGATGGCATTAGCAAATCTCTGACATACGTCACACCTCCGGACAAACTCTTCTGCTTCTTTTTTAACAGTGGGCCAGTAGTATCCTTGCCTGAATATTTTGTTGGCTAATGTCCCTGCTCCCTCGTGAGCTCCACATAGGCCTCTATGTATTTCCTCCATTACCTTTGCAGCTTCTTCCGGACTCACACACCGGAGCCATGGGCTGGATTTCCCTTTTCTGTATAAAGTTCCCCTTATTACTTGGTAATTGGCAGCTCGAGCTGCTATCTTTTTGGCTTCAACTTTATCTTCGGGGAGTTCGCCCTTTTCCAAGTATCTCAAGTATGGAGTCATCCAAGTTGGGCTCTGCTCCACTTGCAGTACCGTATATATTTTTTTGAAAGCAGGTGTGCTGACATGCTGTATGTAGACTTCATCAGGGAGCTGCTCTAACTCTTCTTTGGTCAGCCGACTAAGCAGGTTTGCCTCCTCATTTTCATCTCGAGGTATCCTCTGAAATCTCGTAAATACTCCTCGGCGCGTGAGGTCGGCTTCCACAGCTTTTACTTTATCAAGATAACTCTGCATGATGGGATCTCTGGCCTGATATATTCCCGTCACCTGGTTGATCACCAGCTGAGAGTCACTATTTACTTCGAGGTCGGTTACCCCTATTTCCAAAGCTACCAACATTCCGTTCACCAAGGCTTCATATTCGGCCACATTATTAGAAGCTTTGAATTCTAGCCGTAAGGCATAACATACTTTGAAGCCCTCCGGCCCCTTAAGTATTATCCCAGCGCCACTGCCCTCAGAGCCTGATGCTCCGTCTACATATAGCTTCCAGCTGGACTCTTGGGAAAGCTCTCCCTCTCCTTCTTTGCTTGGTATCTCCGAGGATGATCCTTCCTTCTCCTTGTTGAATGAGCATTCTGCTATGAAGTCAGCCAGCGCTTGAGATTTTATAGCTGTCCGAGGTCGGTACTCCAGACAGTAAGGGCTGATTTCCACGGACCATGCTAACATCCGTCCTGAAGTTTCCGGCCTACGTAGGATCTTCTTTAACGATTGGTCCGTCATCACAACTCCTTGGTGGCCTTCCAGATAAACTTTGAATTTCCGGACTGCTAACAACAAGGCATACGCCAATTTTTCAATGTTCGAGTATCTGACCTCAGTGTCTCTGAGTACCTTGCTGACGTAGAAAACAGGTTTCTGCTCCCCTTCTTCCACTCTTACTAGTACTGCGCTGACTGCTTGCTCTGAGGCTGCCAAGTATACCAAGAGTTCTTCCCTTTTTACGGGGCTGCTGAGCACGTGAGGTGAGCTGAGGTATTCCTTAAGCTCTGTGAAGGCTTTTTGGCAGTCTTCTGTCCATTCAAAATTCGGGACCTTTCTCAATTTTTTGAAGAATGGCAAACACTTTTCTGCCGACCTTGACATAAATCGATGAAGCGCCACTACTCTCCCGGTTAATCTCTGGACGTCCCTTACACAGGTCGGCTCTGGCATATTCAATATGGCTTCCACTTTCTCCGGATTGGGCTCAATGCCTTTTCCACTCACCATGTACCCCAAGAATTTTCCTCCCCTGATGAAGAAAGCGCACTTTGCTGGATTCAGCTTCATCCTGTATTGATCTAACACCCCAAATATCTCCCTTAAATCCGTTATATGTTGTTGAAAAGTTGAACTTTTAACCACCATGTCATCCACATACACTTCTACATTCCTGCCGATCTGATTTTTAAAGATTTTATTCATTAATCGTTGGTAAGTTGCCCCGGCGTTTCTTAATCCGAAGGGCATAGCTCTGTAGCAGTAAGTCCCGTCTTCAGTTATAAATGAGGTCTTCTCTTCATCCGTTTTTTCCATTGGGATTTGGTGGTAACCAGACATAGCATCCAAAGAAGACATATAATCAAAACCAGCCGTTGAGTCGACCATCTTATTAATATCGGGGAGGGGGTAACAATCTTTAGGGCAGGCCTTATTCAGGTCGGTAAAATCTATACACATCCTGTATTTGCCATTGGCTTTTTTGACTAACACAGGATTCGCCAACCACTGTGGGTACATAACCTCCCTAATAAAGCCTGCCTCTTCTAGCTTCTGCACCTCTTCCTGGGTAGCCTGCTGCTTTTCTCTTCCCACTACTCTCTTCTTTTGCTTTACTGGTCTGGCCTCGGGGAGGACATTCAATTGGTGTGTCATCACTTTGGGGTCAATTCCCGGCATGTCTGAGGGCTTCCATGCGAAGGTCGGTGAGTGACTTCGGATCAGGGCCATGGCTTCACCTTTTTGTTATTTGGTGAGGCCGGCATTGAGACTGAAGACCTTACTCGTTTCTTCTTCTGATAGGGAGAAAGTCTCCAGCTCTCCAACGGGCTCTGTCCGGGCTTCCTTTGTCTCATCCCTGACCTCCAAAACTTCCAAATCAAGCGCTTCTCCGGTTGAGTTCGGTTCCGTCACTGTGGCCAAGTATACTGCCCTTGCTTCCTCCTGGCTTCCCCGGACCATTCCCACTCCTCCTTCCGTTGGGAACTTGAGTGCCAGATACCTGATGCTAGTGACAGCTTCGAAACTGAACAATGCCGGCCTCCCCAAAATCGCATTGTAGCTCAGTGGGAGTTTGACCACCAAGAACACCTCATAATGGGTGCGAGCTTTGGGTGCTTCTCCCAAGGTAAGGGCCAGCTTCACCTTCCCTTCTACAAGTACCGGTGCTCCTCCGATCCCTTTGATGGGTGACTGGTCCCGAACCAGCTGTTCCTCTGGTATTCCCATCTGCTGGAAAACCCGATATGGCAATAAGTTGACCTTACTCCCATCATCCACCAGAACCTTCTTCACCCGAAAATTATGAATGACTGCTTCAATGACAAGCGCGTCATCATGGGGCATCTGAATGCCCTGTGCATCCTCCGAAGAGAAAGCGATGGTCATGGGAGAGTGTTCAACAATCTGCATCACCTCGCCATTGCTGGTCTCCCTTTCCCGGTTTCTCTTCTTTCCTCGATGGTTCATCCGTCCTCCAGTTCCTCCAACAATCATATTAATGGTCCCACTGGACCCATCATTCACTGGTCCAGCTCCAGTTCTCCTGGGCATCTGGGCTGCCGGACCGGGTTGAGGCCTCTGCCCCTCCGGTTTCTTCACAAAATTTTTGAGATGCCCCCTTTTTATCAATCTTTCAATCTCCGCGATTAACTGAAAACAGTTATTTGTATCGTGGCCATGCGTTCGGTGGTACTGACAATACTTGTCAGGATTCCTCTGATCTGCTTCTGACTTCAAAGGTTTGGGCCACTGGAGAAACTCCTTATCCTGGACAGCCATGAGCACCTCGGCTCTGGACGCATTTAATGGGGTCGGCTTCTCCGGGACCCAAGGAGGGAGCACTCGTGGTTCATGAGCCCTGGGAGGAGGGGGAGGCCTTTGATCCCTTCTTTCCCAGGCCTGCTTGTACGGCTCAGGCCTCTTTCCATGCTTCTTCTCGTGTTTCTCCGGTCTCCCCTCCTCCGGGGCTTTCTCTTTTCCTTCCCCCCCTTTGGCAAATCTACTCGTTACTAAGGCGTCTTCCTGCCTTATATACTTTTCCGCCCTCTTCATCAACTCGGCCAGTGAGGTCGGAGGTTTCCTGCTCAGAGAACCAAAGAACTCGGCAGAGGTTGTTCCCTTTTGCATGGCCTCTACCGCCCTTCCTTCGTCAAGCTCGGGAATCTGCAGGGCCTCCGTATTGAAACGGGCGACATACTCTCTGAGGGATTCACCAGCTTTTTGTCTCACTGTTTCCAGATAGCTCGTCTTCCTATCTGCTGGCACCCCGGCTACGAACCGGCTAATGAAGCGGGTGGCCAGATCTCCGAAACTTTTAATGCTTCCGGCCTCCAGGCTGTTGAACCATGCCCTCGCTGGCCCCGAGAGCGTTGTTGGGAACACCTTGCACATCAGAGCATCTGACAGAGTTTGCAACTCCATGAAGGTCTTATAGTTCATGACATGCTCTCTCGGGTTACCAGCTCCATTATAGGCCGCCATCGGCGGCATCATAAACTTTTTGGGAACGATCTCCTGCTGCATTAACTTTGAGAAGGGAGAAGAAGTAGGCAAGGAGGTTTGACTCTGATCTTTCTTACCTAGCTCGGCTAGGAGCTGCTCCTTCAACCTTTTCAGCTTTTGGTTCATTTTCTCGTCTTCCGGGATGGATCTTTTGCCCAAACTGCATTCTTCCTCCTCTGTTTCAGTTCCCGTTTCTCTGGTTGTTTCGGCAGAATAGTCGTTCACCTCTTCATTTTCTATCAACTCTCTTGCCCTTCGCCCATGAATTCGGGCCTCCGTTTCTTCCTCAGCATCGTGGTTATTAGTTCGGAGGCGGGCAGAGGTAGGTTGGGGTTCATCGGTTCTGGGTTCCTCCACTACTGGGAGTGCGTTTACTGGGGTGCTAAGTCCCCTTTGTTGCATTATCTGGCCCAACCAGTGAGCAGTGGTTTGTAGCTGGAGAGCCATGGTTTGAATGTCTTGGTTAGACAGGGTCATGGTGGGAGTATTCCCTGCCAGGCTTGGCGAGGGATTAAGAGAAATAGGTGTTTGGTTATTCAATGTTGTAGGGCTAGAAAAGGAGAACTGCTGCCCATCTTGGGCAGAGCTCAGGTCATTTGGAATATTAAGGTTACTGTCTTGGTGGTTTGCTGTAACGACCCGGAAAACCGATACCCCTCTTGTAACGGTCCGAACCGCTCGGCACTAGGATCCAGATCGGCTTAAGGCCGCCTAGACCCGTAGTAAGCCTCTCCTGAACTCTGTGTACCTGTTAAAATCCCATACATGATCCGACTGGACTATTAACTGATAAAACTTTACTTTAAAACTACCAGACTTAACCTTTAAAACACTCTCTGTAGGTCCAATCATATGAACCAAAATGCTCAGATATACAAATCTGAACTAGCCTTCAGGCTATCTATAATACACCAGTGATGCTCTACCAAGTAACCTCCATGCCCTATGCGCTGTGTCATAGAACCCACTCTGTAAGGGTCAGCATATCATAAGTTAACTTGGCTACCACAGAGTCACAGGAATCAAACCTGGTCTTCTCAAATGGCCTCTCTATAGATCACAGGACTCAAACCTGGTCTTTCCTATGCACTGGTCTTGGGTCAAAGGAATTAATCCCTGTCTTCCCTCACAGTTATAATTCACTGGGTTTTCGAAACACAACATATATTAAGCCTGGTCTGACTCATTTCTCATCAAGAAACTGTAAAACAGGATACATGCATACACTAGGGATTAACATACACTAGACAATAGGCAAAAGCACATTCTAACTCATTTATACATTAACTGACTAACTATTACATCACTTTTACATATATCTCTTTATATACATCATTATACATCATGTCCACACTATACTATTACACATGCAATCCTTTAGCATAACTCTGTTGCTTCTGCCCTTCCCAGCTACTCTGAACCTGCAAAACTGGGATTAAGGGAAAGGGATGAGCTTCTAAAGCCCAGTGAGTAGAAACACTGAAAACAGTTCATTCATACACACTATATATGAAAATGCATCACCAAACAAACATCTCAATATATCTTGGATTAGACATGACCCCAAAACTCCCTCGACGGGCTATTGAAGTCGCCTTGGTCCAATCTCCACTAAGGTAGACATGACCCCAAAAATACCCTCTGTCAATACTGGGCCCCCCAAAGGAGCTACACAGGGCATTCCAACATGTACTTGCCCAACTGACCTGACACAATGACAGGAGCCGAAGCTTAGGCTATTGGAGTCGCCTGGGTCCACCTAACCTCTGATCACATAAGCAACAATAATATGCAATGCTTCATATTCGTGATTCTAATGCAATCACCCTAATACATATCATAGCATTCATGATGCATGAACTATGCTACAGCACTATGTTTCTTTAATAAAAGATTAAGTTTAGTTCTACTCACCTCTGCTCCTCAAGCAGAAACCTGACTGACTCTGCAACTGCTAAACCTGACGACCTCCCTGAACTGTCGGGTCCGATCCTACACAAAAGGACTCGATTGAGGTGTCAAACATACTCTTATTAACTCTTAAACATCTGCCCAAAACCCCTCTAAAAGCTCATAGAACAATCACTTAAAACGTGCAAAGGAAAAGCTAGGCAGGACACCTTCGGCGGCATCTTCGGCGGCCGAATGTGCAGGACAGATCCGAAAGTCCATTCTTTCGGAGGCAACCTTAGGCAGCCAAAACTACCTTCACAAGGGGTTCGGCGGCCGAATCCTCCCTTCGGCGGCCGAACCTGAGTTCATCCAGAACTCAGCTTCGTGCACAACCATCTCCTGCCAAGCACCAACACCACTCCAACATGCATAACTCCTTTTTAACTTGCATATACTCTGGTATATGCACAAAGGGGTCCAAAACTACCTATTAACCCCAACAAAACAGCAACTATAACACATAATCATGCTTACACCATTAAAGCATCAAAACTAAGCTTTAAAACCTAAACATGAAACTCTACCCGTAACCTCTTTAAACGCTGTTAAAACTCATTAAAACAAGCTTAAGATCTTCACTTACCTCTTGATCCAAGAAGCTGAAGAATCCAAACACAGCAACTTCTCTTCAAAAACACAAAACCATCAAAACCTCCCTTTTCTCTCAAAAACGTTCAAAACCTTTGCAAATGACCAAACCTTCTGCATAAGCTGATTAAAGCTTGCAGATGAGTCAAGGGAGACGTGGCCTAACCTCTGATCATGATCTGGAGGTGAACACCTGTCCAAACCACCGACTGAGGAGCGTGCACAGCTGACCGACCACCTTAGCTTCGCCTGCCGAAACTGCATGCAAAACCATGCAACGTTCGGGGGCCGAACTTAAACTTCGGAAGCCGAACATTGAGCACTTTCGGCGGCCGAACTTACATTCGGGGGCCGAACCTGACCTTTGTCTCCAAAGCCTTTTCTCTTTAAAACGTAAACACTTAAAAGCATTTTTAGAAAACCTTCACTCTTACCCTTCTAGAACCTCTGACATCTCTGAATTCCACCGGACGGTAGGAATTCCGATGTCGGATTTAGCCGGGTATTACATTCTTCCCCCCTTATAAAAACATTCGTCCTCGAATGTTAAAACAAACAAACAAGAACAAACAAGATCTAAACTCCACAGCTTTCGCTGCGCTACTCTGATCCTTATTCCTCTTTTCCCTTTATCTGTTTCCTAACTCTCAAAAGGGATACTCAAAACTCTGATTACACTAAAACCATAATCAACTCTTATCAAAACAGCTAAAAGATCATCAATCCTAACTAGGATAACTTGGTACTTGCTTACCAGCTGCAACTCACTGTTTTACTGTTCTATCAGATTAAAACCTTAAGGATTCATCTTTCGTTTCCCACACCAACAGGGCATAAACCAGGGTGAAGTACTAAGTCAGATAAAACCTTTAACTACCAAGCCTCTTTTCCACTATCCTGACTATTCGTAGCTCTCTCTCTGCAGGTGCCATTCTGTGAAACAATGGTTCTGCGTCCAGATACCATTCTCATTCCACCTCTACCTCCCTGACAGATGGTAAACCTGACAGCCTATCTGGGAAACACCTAGAACGCACTAGAAAAGGCACTGAGGCTGATTCCCTGTCCTGACAAACTTGCTCACAAGAGCTAGAACAACCCTCTGATAACCTTTCCTGAGAAACTAAGAGCCTGCAGGGCTGACATCAACTTCTAGGCAGCTATACGCTGTCCCCCTAAAAGGACTACTCTGATCCATCTTCAACTATAAATTCTCCTACCTTGTCTCTGACGACACAGGTAGTACCAGGAGTAATGCATCAATCCGCCCTAGAATGACATCACACAGTCAAATCTAGAACCATAAGGTCAGCTGGATCGCATCTACTCACCACTAACTCTGAACTGACTGACTTTGCAGCAGATGGATCACACTCTCAGGTCCACTGACCCAAGGAAAACACTCTAAGCCCAGAAGTCATCAAACCCAATCCTATCAACGGCTCACAACAACAAGGAAAGCGAAACACTGGGTTCCAAAACAACTAACTTACACATCTGAGCACTTCTAAGTGAACGTACCTGATGTCACTGTGCTTAATGTGTTAGGCTATACTATGTCAGGGTGAAGATCCAAGCTAAAGCAAATGGAACTTCCTTCGGGAATCCTCTGAAGAAAAGCTAACTCTTTTCTCTGCCTCAACTACCACCTATCCCCAGACTAACTCAAATCTCTTTCTGCACGCATCTTTACTTCTTCCTTGTACCTTACTTTGATCTATTGCTTCTCGTTGTTTTCTGTCTCTTGTTTTGTTTTCTGCTTTATCTTATTTACTTGCCTCTTCTTGCTCTAACTTATATTCTCATACGCTTATTCTTTTGGAGAAAATCAATTCTCACTATTCCTGGGGTTGTAACAACCTGAGATTATAACATCTCAACTCTCTCTCTCTTAATTCTTCGTTGACTCCTTATCTCTTTTGTCCTACTCGGGTCCTCAAAAACACACATCAGATCATTTCAAACAAATGAACATACCTGGTACAGAGGTGTCAAATGTGTCAGCCTCTCCTCCTTGCCTATCAGCCTGACCTATTCTATCTGTATCTGTTCTCTGAGACTGAATCAACTGGGGCGCAAAAGGACACTCACGCATCACATGTCCCTCCTGTCCACACCTATAACAACCTGTCGTACCAACAAGACAAACTCCCTTATGCAACCTTCCACAACTCAAACATTTTGCTCTGCCTCTACCAGAACTTGCACCAACATCATAACCGAGACTCTTATTTTTCGTTGACCGTCTCACGCCTCTAACCTTTTTCTTAATGGTTCTCCCCCACATCACTCCTTTCGCGGTAGCTGTACTCCAAGTGGAGGGTTCATTCTCTCCTCTCCTAGAGTCCTTGGTTTGAGCATCCTCTAAAACCTCTTCATTCAAATTCACCTGTATACCTACATCTCTTCTTTGCACATCCATTTCTATCTCTCTCCTGTTTCCTAGATCCATGCCTCCTCTATTTTCATCACAAGATTCTTCAGACGGATCTGAATCCACAGAGTGACTAGCACTACTCATCTTAGCTCTCCTAAAGAACAACACATAA
The DNA here is from genome assembly GCF_001659605.2 of Manihot esculenta. NCBI lineage: Eukaryota > Viridiplantae > Streptophyta > Magnoliopsida > Malpighiales > Euphorbiaceae > Manihot > Manihot esculenta. The sequence continues at coordinate 20,593,108 of NC_035163.2, forward strand.
GAACAAACATTAACAAACATAGAGTTCATATGAAACACATGAACTTATAATATATACATGCATACATACATAACATCAATGCACATGTTTATATACATGGGCATTTCACATCAGCATGCAAAACAACTTAACATTTTAGCCTAGTGGACATGATTTTACTTATTATGCTTTGCCTCACTATGACTTTAAACCAACCTCTTTCCGATGTGGGATCTCTACTCCTTGAACAAACATGTTCAACACACCGTACTTAGGAGGCCCTATGCTCTGATACCAACTGTAACGACCCGGAAAACCGATACCCCTCTTGTAACGGTCCGAACCGCTCGGCACTAGGATCCAGATCGGCTTAAGGCCGCCTAGACCCGTAGTAAGCCTCTCCTGAACTCTGTGTACCTGTTAAAATCCCATACATGATCCGACTGGACTATTAACTGATAAAACTTTACTTTAAAACTACCAGACTTAACCTTTAAAACACTCTCTGTAGGTCCAATCATATGAACCAAAATGCTCAGATATACAAATCTGAACTAGCCTTCAGGCTATCTATAATACACCAGTGATGCTCTACCAAGTAACCTCCATGCCCTATGCGCTGTGTCATAGAACCCACTCTGTAAGGGTCAGCATATCATAAGTTAACTTGGCTACCACAGAGTCACAGGAATCAAACCTGGTCTTCTCAAATGGCCTCTCTATAGATCACAGGACTCAAACCTGGTCTTTCCTATGCACTGGTCTTGGGTCAAAGGAATTAATCCCTGTCTTCCCTCACAGTTATAATTCACTGGGTTTTCGAAACACAACATATATTAAGCCTGGTCTGACTCATTTCTCATCAAGAAACTGTAAAACAGGATACATGCATACACTAGGGATTAACATACACTAGACAATAGGCAAAAGCACATTCTAACTCATTTATACATTAACTGACTAACTATTACATCACTTTTACATATATCTCTTTATATACATCATTATACATCATGTCCACACTATACTATTACACATGCAATCCTTTAGCATAACTCTGTTGCTTCTGCCCTTCCCAGCTACTCTGAACCTGCAAAACTGGGATTAAGGGAAAGGGATGAGCTTCTAAAGCCCAGTGAGTAGAAACACTGAAAACAGTTCATTCATACACACTATATATGAAAATGCATCACCAAACAAACATCTCAATATATCTTGGATTAGACATGACCCCAAAACTCCCTCGACGGGCTATTGAAGTCGCCTTGGTCCAATCTCCACTAAGGTAGACATGACCCCAAAAATACCCTCTGTCAATACTGGGCCCCCCAAAGGAGCTACACAGGGCATTCCAACATGTACTTGCCCAACTGACCTGACACAATGACAGGAGCCGAAGCTTAGGCTATTGGAGTCGCCTGGGTCCACCTAACCTCTGATCACATAAGCAACAATAATATGCAATGCTTCATATTCGTGATTCTAATGCAATCACCCTAATACATATCATAGCATTCATGATGCATGAACTATGCTACAGCACTATGTTTCTTTAATAAAAGATTAAGTTTAGTTCTACTCACCTCTGCTCCTCAAGCAGAAACCTGACTGACTCTGCAACTGCTAAACCTGACGACCTCCCTGAACTGTCGGGTCCGATCCTACACAAAAGGACTCGATTGAGGTGTCAAACATACTCTTATTAACTCTTAAACATCTGCCCAAAACCCCTCTAAAAGCTCATAGAACAATCACTTAAAACGTGCAAAGGAAAAGCTAGGCAGGACACCTTCGGCGGCATCTTCGGCGGCCGAATGTGCAGGACAGATCCGAAAGTCCATTCTTTCGGAGGCAACCTTAGGCAGCCAAAACTACCTTCACAAGGGGTTCGGCGGCCGAATCCTCCCTTCGGCGGCCGAACCTGAGTTCATCCAGAACTCAGCTTCGTGCACAACCATCTCCTGCCAAGCACCAACACCACTCCAACATGCATAACTCCTTTTTAACTTGCATATACTCTGGTATATGCACAAAGGGGTCCAAAACTACCTATTAACCCCAACAAAACAGCAACTATAACACATAATCATGCTTACACCATTAAAGCATCAAAACTAAGCTTTAAAACCTAAACATGAAACTCTACCCGTAACCTCTTTAAACGCTGTTAAAACTCATTAAAACAAGCTTAAGATCTTCACTTACCTCTTGATCCAAGAAGCTGAAGAATCCAAACACAGCAACTTCTCTTCAAAAACACAAAACCATCAAAACCTCCCTTTTCTCTCAAAAACGTTCAAAACCTTTGCAAATGACCAAACCTTCTGCATAAGCTGATTAAAGCTTGCAGATGAGTCAAGGGAGACGTGGCCTAACCTCTGATCATGATCTGGAGGTGAACACCTGTCCAAACCACCGACTGAGGAGCGTGCACAGCTGACCGACCACCTTAGCTTCGCCTGCCGAAACTGCATGCAAAACCATGCAACGTTCGGGGGCCGAACTTAAACTTCGGAAGCCGAACATTGAGCACTTTCGGCGGCCGAACTTACATTCGGGGGCCGAACCTGACCTTTGTCTCCAAAGCCTTTTCTCTTTAAAACGTAAACACTTAAAAGCATTTTTAGAAAACCTTCACTCTTACCCTTCTAGAACCTCTGACATCTCTGAATTCCACCGGACGGTAGGAATTCCGATGTCGGATTTAGCCGGGTATTACATTCTTCCCCCCTTATAAAAACATTCGTCCTCGAATGTTAAAACAAACAAACAAGAACAAACAAGATCTAAACTCCACAGCTTTCGCTGCGCTACTCTGATCCTTATTCCTCTTTTCCCTTTATCTGTTTCCTAACTCTCAAAAGGGATACTCAAAACTCTGATTACACTAAAACCATAATCAACTCTTATCAAAACAGCTAAAAGATCATCAATCCTAACTAGGATAACTTGGTACTTGCTTACCAGCTGCAACTCACTGTTTTACTGTTCTATCAGATTAAAACCTTAAGGATTCATCTTTCGTTTCCCACACCAACAGGGCATAAACCAGGGTGAAGTACTAAGTCAGATAAAACCTTTAACTACCAAGCCTCTTTTCCACTATCCTGACTATTCGTAGCTCTCTCTCTGCAGGTGCCATTCTGTGAAACAATGGTTCTGCGTCCAGATACCATTCTCATTCCACCTCTACCTCCCTGACAGATGGTAAACCTGACAGCCTATCTGGGAAACACCTAGAACGCACTAGAAAAGGCACTGAGGCTGATTCCCTGTCCTGACAAACTTGCTCACAAGAGCTAGAACAACCCTCTGATAACCTTTCCTGAGAAACTAAGAGCCTGCAGGGCTGACATCAACTTCTAGGCAGCTATACGCTGTCCCCCTAAAAGGACTACTCTGATCCATCTTCAACTATAAATTCTCCTACCTTGTCTCTGACGACACAGGTAGTACCAGGAGTAATGCATCAATCCGCCCTAGAATGACATCACACAGTCAAATCTAGAACCATAAGGTCAGCTGGATCGCATCTACTCACCACTAACTCTGAACTGACTGACTTTGCAGCAGATGGATCACACTCTCAGGTCCACTGACCCAAGGAAAACACTCTAAGCCCAGAAGTCATCAAACCCAATCCTATCAACGGCTCACAACAACAAGGAAAGCGAAACACTGGGTTCCAAAACAACTAACTTACACATCTGAGCACTTCTAAGTGAACGTACCTGATGTCACTGTGCTTAATGTGTTAGGCTATACTATGTCAGGGTGAAGATCCAAGCTAAAGCAAATGGAACTTCCTTCGGGAATCCTCTGAAGAAAAGCTAACTCTTTTCTCTGCCTCAACTACCACCTATCCCCAGACTAACTCAAATCTCTTTCTGCACGCATCTTTACTTCTTCCTTGTACCTTACTTTGATCTATTGCTTCTCGTTGTTTTCTGTCTCTTGTTTTGTTTTCTGCTTTATCTTATTTACTTGCCTCTTCTTGCTCTAACTTATATTCTCATACGCTTATTCTTTTGGAGAAAATCAATTCTCACTATTCCTGGGGTTGTAACAACCTGAGATTATAACATCTCAACTCTCTCTCTCTTAATTCTTCGTTGACTCCTTATCTCTTTTGTCCTACTCGGGTCCTCAAAAACACACATCAGATCATTTCAAACAAATGAACATACCTGGTACAGAGGTGTCAAATGTGTCAGCCTCTCCTCCTTGCCTATCAGCCTGACCTATTCTATCTGTATCTGTTCTCTGAGACTGAATCAACTGGGGCGCAAAAGGACACTCACGCATCACATGTCCCTCCTGTCCACACCTATAACAACCTGTCGTACCAACAAGACAAACTCCCTTATGCAACCTTCCACAACTCAAACATTTTGCTCTGCCTCTACCAGAACTTGCACCAACATCATAACCGAGACTCTTATTTTTCGTTGACCGTCTCACGCCTCTAACCTTTTTCTTAATGGTTCTCCCCCACATCACTCCTTTCGCGGTAGCTGTACTCCAAGTGGAGGGTTCATTCTCTCCTCTCCTAGAGTCCTTGGTTTGAGCATCCTCTAAAACCTCTTCATTCAAATTCACCTGTATACCTACATCTCTTCTTTGCACATCCATTTCTATCTCTCTCCTGTTTCCTAGATCCATGCCTCCTCTATTTTCATCACAAGATTCTTCAGACGGATCTGAATCCACAGAGTGACTAGCACTACTCATCTTAGCTCTCCTAAAGAACAACACATAAGAACAAACATTAACAAACATAGAGTTCATATGAAACACATGAACTTATAATATATACATGCATACATACATAACATCAATGCACATGTTTATATACATGGGCATTTCACATCAGCATGCAAAACAACTTAACATTTTAGCCTAGTGGACATGATTTTACTTATTATGCTTTGCCTCACTATGACTTTAAACCAACCTCTTTCCGATGTGGGATCTCTACTCCTTGAACAAACATGTTCAACACACCGTACTTAGGAGGCCCTATGCTCTGATACCAACTGTAACGACCCGGAAAACCGATACCCCTCTTGTAACGGTCCGAACCGCTCGGCACTAGGATCCAGATCGGCTTAAGGCCGCCTAGACCCGTAGTAAGCCTCTCCTGAACTCTGTGTACCTGTTAAAATCCCATACATGATCCGACTGGACTATTAACTGATAAAACTTTACTTTAAAACTACCAGACTTAACCTTTAAAACACTCTCTGTAGGTCCAATCATATGAACCAAAATGCTCAGATATACAAATCTGAACTAGCCTTCAGGCTATCTATAATACACCAGTGATGCTCTACCAAGTAACCTCCATGCCCTATGCGCTGTGTCATAGAACCCACTCTGTAAGGGTCAGCATATCATAAGTTAACTTGGCTACCACAGAGTCACAGGAATCAAACCTGGTCTTCTCAAATGGCCTCTCTATAGATCACAGGACTCAAACCTGGTCTTTCCTATGCACTGGTCTTGGGTCAAAGGAATTAATCCCTGTCTTCCCTCACAGTTATAATTCACTGGGTTTTCGAAACACAACATATATTAAGCCTGGTCTGACTCATTTCTCATCAAGAAACTGTAAAACAGGATACATGCATACACTAGGGATTAACATACACTAGACAATAGGCAAAAGCACATTCTAACTCATTTATACATTAACTGACTAACTATTACATCACTTTTACATATATCTCTTTATATACATCATTATACATCATGTCCACACTATACTATTACACATGCAATCCTTTAGCATAACTCTGTTGCTTCTGCCCTTCCCAGCTACTCTGAACCTGCAAAACTGGGATTAAGGGAAAGGGATGAGCTTCTAAAGCCCAGTGAGTAGAAACACTGAAAACAGTTCATTCATACACACTATATATGAAAATGCATCACCAAACAAACATCTCAATATATCTTGGATTAGACATGACCCCAAAACTCCCTCGACGGGCTATTGAAGTCGCCTTGGTCCAATCTCCACTAAGGTAGACATGACCCCAAAAATACCCTCTGTCAATACTGGGCCCCCCAAAGGAGCTACACAGGGCATTCCAACATGTACTTGCCCAACTGACCTGACACAATGACAGGAGCCGAAGCTTAGGCTATTGGAGTCGCCTGGGTCCACCTAACCTCTGATCACATAAGCAACAATAATATGCAATGCTTCATATTCGTGATTCTAATGCAATCACCCTAATACATATCATAGCATTCATGATGCATGAACTATGCTACAGCACTATGTTTCTTTAATAAAAGATTAAGTTTAGTTCTACTCACCTCTGCTCCTCAAGCAGAAACCTGACTGACTCTGCAACTGCTAAACCTGACGACCTCCCTGAACTGTCGGGTCCGATCCTACACAAAAGGACTCGATTGAGGTGTCAAACATACTCTTATTAACTCTTAAACATCTGCCCAAAACCCCTCTAAAAGCTCATAGAACAATCACTTAAAACGTGCAAAGGAAAAGCTAGGCAGGACACCTTCGGCGGCATCTTCGGCGGCCGAATGTGCAGGACAGATCCGAAAGTCCATTCTTTCGGAGGCAACCTTAGGCAGCCAAAACTACCTTCACAAGGGGTTCGGCGGCCGAATCCTCCCTTCGGCGGCCGAACCTGAGTTCATCCAGAACTCAGCTTCGTGCACAACCATCTCCTGCCAAGCACCAACACCACTCCAACATGCATAACTCCTTTTTAACTTGCATATACTCTGGTATATGCACAAAGGGGTCCAAAACTACCTATTAACCCCAACAAAACAGCAACTATAACACATAATCATGCTTACACCATTAAAGCATCAAAACTAAGCTTTAAAACCTAAACATGAAACTCTACCCGTAACCTCTTTAAACGCTGTTAAAACTCATTAAAACAAGCTTAAGATCTTCACTTACCTCTTGATCCAAGAAGCTGAAGAATCCAAACACAGCAACTTCTCTTCAAAAACACAAAACCATCAAAACCTCCCTTTTCTCTCAAAAACGTTCAAAACCTTTGCAAATGACCAAACCTTCTGCATAAGCTGATTAAAGCTTGCAGATGAGTCAAGGGAGACGTGGCCTAACCTCTGATCATGATCTGGAGGTGAACACCTGTCCAAACCACCGACTGAGGAGCGTGCACAGCTGACCGACCACCTTAGCTTCGCCTGCCGAAACTGCATGCAAAACCATGCAACGTTCGGGGGCCGAACTTAAACTTCGGAAGCCGAACATTGAGCACTTTCGGCGGCCGAACTTACATTCGGGGGCCGAACCTGGCCTTTGTCTCCAAAGCCTTTTCTCTTTAAAACGTAAACACTTAAAAGCATTTTTAGAAAACCTTCACTCTTACCCTTCTAGAACCTCTGACATCTCTGAATTCCACCGGACGGTAGGAATTCCGATGTCGGATTTAGCCGGGTATTACATTTGCCATCGTGGATCTCAGTGGGTTTTGAAAGTGAAAACTCCGGTGATGAAAAGATCTCCTTCGTTTCCCACAGACGGCGCCAATTGATGATCTGAGATCCAATTGAATAGGATTTTACAAGGGTTTTGTATTACTGAATAAGGCTTGAATTTCCTGAGGAGGGGACTCCTCTTTTATACATTGTCTTGCTTGCCGATGGCGTGTGAAGGTCTCTCCAGGATTGGGCCACGCGTCTCTGCCATGCGGATTCGGAGGTACTAGGGTATCAGCCGCCTGCTCCATGCGTAACGGCCTCTGATTCTGCTCGTGCGTACGTTCGAGCGGATCTGCCAGGCTGTCTGGTGAATATTATTCTGGATCCTGGGCTGGGCTGAGAGTTGGGCCGGATGTTAAGCCTGAGTGGAGAGGGTCTGCTTCATGCGGGCCGGGCCGACTTGAGTGAGGAAGATGGGCCGAGCCCGGCCTTGAAGGTTGGATGAGCCAGGCTTATTATGTACATCAGGTATGCGGGCCCCTACGTCGTGGGCCTTGGGCTGTGGTCAAGCCCCTGGTCTGGGGTGAAGGAATCCAGCGGTCATCAAGACGTATTCAAATTATTTTAATCTAAATGTCATAAAAATGCTTTTGACCTAATATTACAGGTTTTTAAACTAATTCTTTAAAAAAATATATATATTTTTTTCCTCCTATTTCTCTATCAATGTTTTTATTCTTTCTTTTTCTTTAATAAAAAATATCAAAAATTTCATTTTAAATTTTAATGTTATTTATTGGATATATTACTTTAATTTATTATTTTATTATAAATTTAAAGAAAATACTATTATTATATTTTATTGGGATCTAAAAAACTAGCTTAAAGCCCCATCATTTCTCTTTCGTAAAACCCATCGATGATCACATTTTTAGTCTTCGTCCAACCACATTTTCAGTCCTATCCCACAGTTTCAATTTGAAAAAGGTTTTCTATCCAAACTCACCGCTAATTATTTATCGAAGCGCGTAAATTAAAGAAAGAGGGAAAAAAAAAATAGAATACTGAATTATATCATAAATCTACCCACCGTCTTCAATCTTTTAAATTCGAAAATCCACCGCTTGTACACATGCTGTGAAATAATTATTGGCATTCCGTCAAATAGATGTGTGAAAAATTATATTTCAGTTTAAAATTCAAATTTTTATAAATAAAAAATAAAAATAAAAATAAATAGAACATAGATTTATGTGGAAGTCACCTCTACAATTTTTTTTTATACTTACTAGAGTTAATCATTAATAAAATTTATTTTTTTCAAATTTTTATAATTGGACCTTATATTAATTTAATTACCAATTAAATTTTAAATTTTATATGTTGTTCTAAATATATCTCACTATTATTTTTATCATTAATGTCTAACAAAATTGCCACATTATTTATCATATCATGGCTATCACCTATAATATATTTTTATAGTTTTATTTATAATTTAAGTATACTATTTTATATTAATTCAATTCTGAATTAATCTATCTCCTAAACTATTTTTTCTAAAATCTATTTTAAATATAATTATATTAAAAAAATAAATAATTAATAATATAATTGAAAGTAAAAAAATTAAAAAAAATGTTAATAATATAATTATACTTACACTATGTATTAATTTAATGACTAATTAAATTTTATCTATACAATATTTTTTTAAATAGCTTTTTTTTATAAAATATTGTTAATCATTTGTGTTTTAACTAAAATAATAATTAGCGTGAATTTTTTAAAAAATAATTTAGAAAGTGAATTAATTTAAAATTAAATTAATGTAAATCGATATATTTAAATTATTGATAAAATTAAAATAAATATAATAATAATATTAAATATTTTAATTATTATAAAATTTAATTTTAATAAAATGATAAAAAAAATTTAATTTTTAAAAATTTACAATTACACTCTAATCTTTAAAATTTCTAAAATTACATGATTTTTTTTTTTTTTGGTAAATATCCATGCACTTAGGTATGCGTGACCATTGACAATGAATGCTTCTCATCAACTCCACCTGCATTCCATAAATAACCTCTTCAACAATTCCATCATCAGCTGCGAGGATTCTCCATCTTCTTCTTCTTCTCTACACTTTGCAGCTACTTCACTTGGCTCAGGAAATTAAAAAAGGTGTAGAGATTGAGAGAAACAGATGGATAATAAAGGCAGCAAAGGAGGTGCAGCAGTAGTTGGAGGCAGCTCGCCGATGGTATGTGAGAAAGAGGAAGAAGCAGTAGCGACAACTCCTATGCGCACAGCTGAGACCATACTTCGTCTTTTACCAATGGCTCTGTGTATCTCAGCTCTCATTCTCATGCTCAGGGATTCTCAGACCAATGACTTTGGCTCTCTTTCTTACTCTGATCTTACTGCTTTCAGGTTTTTCTTTTACTTTCCACCCTTTTCTCTCCCTCTCTCTCCTGTATGAAAATTTTTTACAACTTTTTAATTGTCTATCAATTAATATTACAACTTTTTTCAATTTAATTAAAATTAATTTATAATCATTCACTTTACTATGTGTTTATAGTTTAGTTAATAGTAATTGAACAAAATAAAATTTGATAATAAAATTTTTAATAACACATTTTTTTCCTTTTTATTTTTTGTCAAGACAAAATTCAGAATTTTTTTTTTTTGATAATAAATTCAGAACTTAATATGTTTTAATTCTAAAATAAATAGGTTTTTTTTCATTAAGGGGAGTCTAATGGATCACTCACCATGGAGGTAAATAATTTTAAAATAAATAAATAGAAAAATTTATACTCAAAATCTTTTTACTAAGAAAAACCAATTAGATCATTCCTTAATTAATATATTTTATAGGTTAACTTTTTACAGAATAATAATTTTGAAAATTTTATAATATAAAGTTTAAATTTCGATCAAATTAAAAGAAAAAAAAAAGCCCTAATCCTAAATTAAAATTAAATCTTTCAAGCAATAGAGCACATGATTAAAAAAAGCCCTAATCCTAAATTAAAAAAGCCCTAATCCTAAATTAAAATTAAATCTTTCGATCTAAGATTGGAAAATTTTATTAAAATTACTAAATTTTTATATATGAATCTTATTAATATCCTTAATATTACAAGCAGAAAAAAAAAAGCAATATTTTTCAGAAAACAAGTATTTTTGGAAAAAAAAATGTTTACAAACACAAAAGCAACAGAGCCATAGTAATGTAATTAGTTAATATGTGATGGTTGGAAAATTTTTAAATAGATTCGTTCTATTATGGATTTAAAACGTATAAAAATTAATTTTATCTGAACTTTTAACAGAAAAGACTAATTTTACAAACTTGTGATTAACTCATTTAACACTTAAATTAAAATTATAATTTATTAAATATTTAAATGTATAAAAATTATAATAATTAAAAGTAAATTAATAATATTATTAATAATTTATTAAAAAAATAAAAGTTATTCGCACATATTGTTGCTTTAAATTCTGTCAATTTTATTTTAAATTTTTATAAATTAAAAAAAAATTAAATGAGAATAACTTTATGATTTTATAAAAATATAAAGTATAAATAGCAAAATTTAGAGTATAAATTTAATTTTTTTACAGTTCACATAATTAATTTATATTTAATTATTATAATTTTTATAAATTTAAATATTCAATAAATTATAATTATTATTTAAATGTTTAATATACTAATTTCAAATAATACAGGAATGTAAACATGTATTTCCCAAATGCATTAAACTTGAAAAGAAAACTATGTGGGTCATATAATCCTATAATTAATATGCAGGTATTTGGTGCATGCCAATGGGATATGTGCTGGATATTCCCTTCTTTCAGCTGTGATCGTAGCAATTCCTCGACCATCCACCATGTCCAAAGCCTGGACATTCTTCTTCCTTGACCAGGTATATTAATTAATTATACTTCAATTTAAAAAAATACATATATATATATTATTTTTATCAAAAGGTGTTTTGAAAAAAAAGAGGATAATCGAAACTTAATTATCAGATAAATCAAATTATATACTATATAAAATAGCAGTGAATATTCTTGCAGTTGTTCACATACATTATTCTGGCGGCTGCGGCGGTGGCACTGGAATTACTGTATTTGGCTAGAAAGGGAGACACAGCCATCACTTGGAGTGCAGCTTGTATGTCATTTGGTCTATTCTGTCACAAAGCGACAGCAGCTATAGTCATCACATTTGTGGTAGTAGCTTGTTATGCTCTGCTTTCACTCGTCTCTTCTTACAAACTGTTCAGCAATTTTAGTGCTCCGGTTGTGACCTACCCCGGCAAAGGCGTCGAGATTGCAGGCTTCCATGGCTAACTGTTAATGATGTTGCACTTCCGTCCAGCATCTGCAGAGGTGGGATTATGGTCAATAATAAGCATTGGTTTGCTTTCATGTAATCATGTAATTCTGGACTTCCTTTGTACCTAAGACGTACTACCCGAACTTGGAAAATAATCTAGAAAATAAAAGGCAACTTGGTGTTTTATAATTAACTATCAATATTGTGTTAAGGCACTCTATATTTTTTTTTTGGTGTAATTGAATTTAAACTGGAGATTTTTGGGCCTAAAAACGACTTTAAACTAATAAGTTAAAACTCATTTCATGAATTCATTCATTCCAAACCTCTCAATTCTGAAATTTGTATTTTTCTTATACATTTATTATTTATATATGTATTCCTTATATTTTTCTCATACATTTATTATTTGTATATGTATTCATTAATAAAACACTAGATAAATAGATTATATTGATTTTATGAGTTTACTAAATATATTTTTAAATTAAATTATATTTTAATATTTGAGTTTTAATATAATTAATAATTAATTTTTATTTAAATTTCTATATAATTAAACCGTTAAAATAGAAAATCCTTCCGTACATAATTTTTTAGTCAAACGGTACATTATATTTAAATTCTTATATAATTAATATGTCCGAATTAGAAAATTTTCCATCCATTATTCTTTTAGTCAACCGATTAAAAGGAAAATAAATATTTCAAATATCTAAAATATCTTCGTAAACACTTAAATCCTTTTTAATATAGGTGAAAAATTTTATATTGTGTAGTTACACTTTTGTTTCTAAATTTTAGTATAATCAATGAATCAATCTTTATATTTTTAAAACTAAATCCTCAAATCTACTTATATTTATTTCGTTTAAAATTATAATTTTTCATTCATTATAGATATTAATTAGTTCAAAATTAGTTGATAATTAAACTTCTTTTAAAAATATAATTTCTTTCTAAAATATTTTTTATAAAAATTTATAATTTATTTAAAAGTTACTTGATACCATTTAAAAATAGTCGAAATCGTAAATATTTTCTAAAATTTTAAAATTATATGTATTGAAATATTTTAATAAATGAAAATTAAAAAATGAAAAGTGTTAAAAATTTGTTAAATGAGATATTATAGAAAAAAAAATTAATGGAAATCTAAGTGTTTCTTTCAAATAAAAAATAAAGGATCAAAATATTTAAATTATAATAAATGAGGATGCATTATAAAAGAATTTAAGTGTACAATTTTAAAAGTATAGTGACCAATGTATTAATTATACTAAAATTTAAATATTTAAATATAATTTATTCATTTTAAATAGGTAATGAAAATATAACTATACTAAAAATAAATAAAATGATTTCTAATTTGAATAGATTAATCGTAAAAGAATTTAAATATTTAATTTTAAAAATATAAAAATTAATTTATTAATTATACTGAAATTAGTATTTTTTTTTTTTTTCATCACCTGATTTTTCGCTTTATGCTTTTGGACAATTGAGTTATCTTCAATTATCAGACATAAACATGCTGTTATTTTGGTAAGGATTGAAGGAGAAATAATAGAATTGTAAAAAGTATGTTGGAGAATTTAGTACTACGACGATAATATTATTAATTTTATTTCATTTTAATTGGCTAATAAAATTAAAATTGTTCAATATACGTTAGAAGTTTTAAATCATAAAATTTTAATAAATAATAGAAATAATGTGATCGTCAAAAATATTTGTAATAGTTAATAATATGACAATAAAGAATTAGTTTTACTTTTTAATTAGAAAATTAAATTAAAAATCAATCAGCATTTTGACTAAATTTTAACTAACAGAATTAAAATAAAAAATAAGAATCCTTACAAAATTCCTAATTTAGTTTTTTAGCAAAATTTTTCCTATATGTTTTGTATAAGAATAATTTTAATTGATTGGAACAAAATAGTGATTTTAATTGATTGAAATAAAATAATATAAAATATAAGTTTGATTGTTTTAAGAATTCAATGGAATTTTTAAGAAAAAAATAACAATTTTAATGAATTGAAATACATAAATTTAATACAAATCAATATAAATTAAAAATAAATTATATTCATAAATTTATTGTGATAATGAATAATTAAGTTTTATTGATTAAAACTTATGATGTAACACATCAATGCTTTAATCACTTAAAGCAAGTCAAAAATAGAATTACGTGATAAAAATTTAATAAGTAGTGTTTTATTTATAGAAAAAAAATGTTTATTATGAGATTTTATAAAATGTTAATGTTAGAGAAATAAAGCAGATTTCACTACAAAAATAATCATTGAATTCTTATTCATTAGACCGTACGAATTGAATTTACAGAAAATTTAATAACTAACTCAATTTTCTTATAATATAAAAACCGATGAATATAAATATTAAAGTATGCATTCTTATATAACTATTTTGAATTATAAAAAATTCATTAAACTAATATTTTTTCAGTTTATTGACATATTTTTTCAATTTATTGACTTAAACGGAAGAATAGCTGAATTCACAATTTTTATTTTATTTTTTAAATTTTTAATAAACTGAATTCAAACATTCATATACCAATAAATTATAATACATATTAAAATATAGTTTATAATTAAAAGGTTACTCTCTCTTTTTAATCAAAGAATTTTTTTTATTTAAACTATGTTTTTATATATTTTATGTAATATATATATATTCACAAATAAAATAATTTGTATAAATTTACTAAATTTATATTTTTTAGTCACTAAAAAATGAAAAAAAAAATATTTTTCATTCATAATTTTTAATTGAATTATCAAATTGTAAAAAATTATATCAACTAAATTTAAGTTAAATAGAGAACTCATCTACCAATCAAAATAAAAATATTTAATTGAATTAAAACTTTCTAATTAATTATATCCATTAATAAAATGGAGTTTGAATTTAAATATAAAAACTAATATAATCAATCAATATAAATATTTTTAAATAATATTAAGTTTCTATTTTAGATTTTAACCGATCAAAAGGGTAAAAAATAATAATTAAATTTAACCACATCTATTTTAGGTAATCTCATTATTTTTTTTCTCACGTATATATAGTATAGAAGGTTATAGCTATATACTCTTATATATTCTTTTTTTTTTTAGGATTATTATATATATATATATATATATATATATAAGTATTTTAAGAAAATTATAATCTCAATTAAATATAAATAGGAGTAATTTAATTTTTGAATTAATTGAATTGATATTTTGACATTACATAATATATTTACTCTCTTACTTTTCTTTCATCAAAATATTTTTTTTATTTTTATTTAATATTACATTTCCATATAAAGTATGAACTTTATGATTTATAAATAAAAATAATAAAAAAATTATTTATAAATAAAAATAATAAAAAAATTAAGTATTCGTTAAATCCCTTTATTTATCTATTAAAATATAAAGCATGTATAAAGTTAAATATAAAATTCATTAAGCACTCACTGATTTAGCTAGTATAAATGCATTTGAGTAAATTGTGTTAAATTTTATTTTTTCAATCCCATCTCAAAAAAAAAATAAAAAATAAAAAACTCGTTAATTAGAGTAAAAAATTTTTAATTTAAAATTTTAAATTAAATTAGAATTTGATGACCGCTGGATTTCACCATCCCGATATAAGACCAAGCTCAAGATGACAACTCTGATCCAAGGGTCAAAAGGCCTATTCAATGAGCCGGCCTGGACCACACGACCTTGAGGTCGGGTCTCCCTAGGGCCCTTACCTTCCCACACCTAGCTCAGTTCTAAGGCCTAGTAGGAAAAGGAACAACTGGCCCATCCCTCCAGCAGATCTGTTATACACGTGTCGGGGGGAATTAAATGGTCGTTTAGCATGGAACAGATGTCTAACATTTTAGTACGTACGTATCCGTATGACAGAGACAGGTAGCCCAATAGTGGCAAAGCCGTTAGACATCACTAGCAGACAAAAAAAAAAAAGAATAAAAGGAGAGGAGCACCCTCCACTCAGATCAAGCTTACTCAACTATTGTAAATCCTATTTTATTTGGATCTCAGATCATCAATTGGCGCCGTCTGTGGGAACGAAGGAGAACTTTTCGTCACCGAAATTCCACTCTTAAAAAACCCACTGAGATCCACAATGGCCAACCATAACGAAAACAATATTACCAATACCCTCAATGACCTGAGCTCTGCCCAAGAGGGGCAACAGTTCTCTGTCTCTAGCCCCGCAACTCCCAATAACCAACCACCAACCCCTTTTAATCCCTCGCCGGGCTCGGCAGGGAATGTACCCGGAGCCACCTTGTCTAACCAAGACTTTCAGGCCATGGCCCTCCAATTACAAAACACCGCCCACTGGCTGGGGCAGATAATGCAGCAAAGGGGCCTCGGCACCCCATCGAATGTGCTGCCTGTGATAGAAGCAATCCAAACCAATGAGCCCCAGCCTACCTTCAATCACCCCCAACAAAATAGCAGAGAAACCGGAGAAAGAGGCAGAAGGGCCAGTGAAGAAGAAGAACCAGAGGCCAGAATCTATGGGAGAAGGGTAAGGGAGCTGATAGAAAATGACGAGGCGGACAGTTACTCTGCCAGGACAACTAGAAGAACAGAGATCGAAGAATGGAAGGAGGAGTATTGCGTGGAGAAGAGACCCAGACAAGAGGAAGAGAATGTAGATCAAAAGCTGCAAAAAATGAGAGAACAGTTCTTGGCCGAGTTGGGAGCGAAAGATCACAATCAAACCCTCTTATCTGCATCCTCGCCCTTCTCGAGATGGGTGCAATAGGAGACCATCCCCAAAAAATTCATGATGCCACCTATGGCCGAGTACGACGGAACGGGAAATCCCAGGGAGCACGTCCTTAACTATAAAACCTTCATGGAGCTGTAGACCTTATCGGATGCCTTGATGTGCAAGGTATTCCCCACGACCCTCACGGGACCAATACGAGTGTGGTTCAACAGCCTAGAAGCTGGAACTATCAGGAGTTTTGGAGATTTGGCTAACGTCTTCATTAGCCGGTTCATAGCCGGAGTGCCAGCTGACAGGAAAACCAGTTACTTAGAAACAGTCAAGCAAAGGAGGAATGAATCATTGAGGGAATATGTAGCCCATTTTAATACGGAGGCCCTGCAGATCCTCGAGCTGGATGAAGGCAGAGCAGTAGAAGCCATGCAAAAGGGGATGACCTCCCCAGAGTTCTTCGGTTCGTTGAGTAGGAAGCCCCCTACCTCACTGGCAGAACTGATGAAGAGGGCAGAGAAGTACATAAGGCAGGATGATGCCTTAATGACGAGCAGATTCGCCAAAAAGGCAGCAGACAGGGGAAAAGCTCCAGAGGAAAGGAGGCCGAAAAGGCACGAGAAGAGGCAAAACAAAAGGCCTGAGACATACAGACAACCCCATGGACCGAAGGGACCAGAGACCATTTCCCCCTCGAGTTCCAGACCAAAGACCATTTCCTCCATGAGTTCCAGAGACCCTTACCCCTCTCAACGCCTCTCGAGCTGAAGTGCTCATAGCAGTCCAAAACAAGGAATTTCTCCAATGGCCGAAGCCCATGAGGGCTGAAGCAAGCCAGAGAGTACCATCGTACACACGGTCATGACACCAACAATTGTTACCAGCTTATCAGCGAAATCGAAATGCTGATAAAAAGGGGACATCTCAGGAATTTTGTGAAAAACCGAAAGGAGAAAGGCCTCAGCAGAATCCTAACACAGAGAGACCTCGGAGGACGGGAGCAGGGCCAGTGAATGATGGCTCCAGTGGAACCATCAATATGATCGTCGGAGGAACTGGAGGTCGGATGAGCAGGAGAGGAAGAAAAAGGGGCCGAGACGGGAAAGGTAGCAATGCTGAAGTCATGCAAGTAGCAGAACATTCCCCAACGGCCATCTCTTTCTCCCCAGAAGACGCCCATGGCATTCAGATGCCTCACGATGAAACCATTGTCATTGAAGCCGTCATTCACAACTACTGGGTCAGGAAGGTCCTGGTCGACAACGGAAGCAAGGTGAACATATTACCGTACAGGGTCTTCCAACAAATGAGAATCCCAGAAGAGCAGTTGGTTCGGGACCAGGCCTCGGTGAAGGGGATCGGAGGAGTCCGAGTACCTGTGGAAGGAAAGGTGAAATTGGCTCTAACCCTCGGAGAAGCACCTTTGGCTCGAACTCACTATGCAGTGTTCCTGATAGTGAAGCTTCCCCTGAACTACAATGCCATACTGGGAAGGCCGGTTCTGTACGATTTTGAGGTGGTGACCAGTATCAGATACCTGGCCATGAAGTTCCCAACCGAAGCAGGAGTGGGAGTAGTCAGAGGGAGCAAGGAAGAGGCGAGAGCAGTATACCTGACCACAGTGTTGGAGCCGAGCTCGGCAGGGGAAAATTTTGACTCGAAAGTCCTGAAAGTCCGAAATGAGAAGAAAGAAGCCAGAACAGAACCAATTGGAGAACTGGAAATCTTCCCCTTATCAGAAGCAGAAGCAGAAAAGGTTTTCAGTCTCAATGTTGGCTTGACTGAAGAGCAGAAAACTGAAGAAATGGCCATGATCCGAGGTCACGCATCAAGCTTCGCCTGGAAGCCATCCAACATGCCTGGGATAGACCCTGAGGTGATGACTCACAAGTTGAACATCCTCCCTGAAGCCAAGCCGATAAAACAGAAGAAGAGAGTGGTGGGGAGAGAGAAGCAATAGGCCACTAGGGAGGAGGTGCGAAAGCTGGAAGAGGCAGGGTTTATTAGGGAAGTAATGTACCCGCAATGGCTAGCGAATCCTGTACTAGTGAAAAAAGCCAATGGCAAGTATAGGATGTGTATAGATTTTACTGACTTGAACCAGGCATGCCCTAAAGATTATTACCCCCTTCCTGATATTAATAAAATGGTCGACTCTACGGCCGGTTTTGGTTACATGTCATCTCTAGATGCAATGTCTAGTTACCACCAAATCCCAATGGACAAATCGGATGAGGAGAAGACCTCGTTCATAACAGAAGATGGGACCTATTGTTACAAGGCCATGCCGTTTGGGCTAAAAAATGCCGGGGCGACATACCAGAGACTAATGAATGAAATTTTCAAAGACTAGATTGGTAGGAATATCGAAGTGTACGTGGACGATATGGTGGTCAAAAGCCCAACTTTTCAGCAACACTTGATAGACCTGAGGGAGGTGTTCGAGGTACTGGAGCAATACAGAATGAGGCTGAATCCAGCAAAATGTGCTTTTTTCATCAGGGGTGGAAAGTTCCTGGGTTACATGGTGAGTGAAAAGGGTATCGAGCCCAATCCTGAGAAGGTAGAGGCCATATTGAAAATGCCTGAGCCGACTTATGTGAGGGACGTCCAAAGACTTACTGGAAGGGTAGTAGCACTTAATCGTTTCATGTCAAGGTCGGCAGAAAGGTGCCTGCCTTTCTTCAAGAAGTTGAGAAAAGTTTCGAATTTCGAATGGACCGAGGACTGTCAAGAAGCTTTCAAAGAGCTCACGTGCTATCTTAGCTCGTCACATGTACTTAGTAGTCCGCTGGAAGGGGAAGAGCTCTTGATCTACTTATCAGCCTCGGAACAAGCTGTCAGTGCCGTACTGGTGAGAGTGGAAGGAGGAGAGCAGAAGCCAGTACTCTATGTCAGCAAAGTGCTCAAAGACGCTGAGATAAGATATCTGAACATCGAAAAAATAGCATATGCTCTATTGCTAGCAGTCAGAAAGTTCAGGGTTTACCTAGAAAGCCACCAAGGAGTAGTGATGACAGATCAACCGTTGAAGACAATTCTCCACAGACCAGAAACCTCAGGTCGGATGCTTGCTTGGTGTATTGAGATTAGTCCCTACTGCTTAGAGTACTGACCTCGCACAACCATAAAATCTCAAGCTCTTGCCGACTTCATAGCGGAGTGCTCCTTCAATGAGAAATAAGCAGAACTTGGTGAGACATCCTCGGGAGCATTGGAAGGAGATAGAGAAAGGCAGTCCCCTTGAGAATTCAGCTGGAAGTTGTATGTGGACGGGGCATCCAGCGCTGGAGGCAGCGGCACGGGAATAATGCTGAAAGGACCTGAAGGGTTCAAAGTTTGCTATGCTCTGCGTTTGGAGTTCAAGGCCTCCAACAATGTAGCAGAATATGAAGCCCTAATAAACGGGATGCAGATCGCAATGGAAGTAAAGACAATTGACCTCGAGATAAATAGCGACTCCCAGTTAGTGATCAGCCAAATAATGGGGGCATATCAAGCAAGAGACCAGACCATGCAGAACTACTTGGTGAGGGTCAAGGCCATAGAGGCCGAGCTCAAAAGCCAAGGGATCAGGGTGAGATACTAAAGGATACCTCGGGAGGAAAACGAAGAGGCAGACCTACTCAGTCGACTGTCTAAGGAAGAGCTCGAGCAGCTCCTAAACGAGGTATACATACAACACATCAGCACTCCTGCCTTTGACAAAGCAGATACTGTAATGGAGATCGAGGAAAAATGAAACTAGATGACCCCGTACCTTGAATATTTGGAGAGGGGAAAGCTCCCTGAAGAGAAAGCTGAGGCAAAGAAAATTGCGGCTCGGGCTGTCAACTACCAAGTGGTGAGAGGAACCCTATACCGAAGAGGGAAGTCCAGCCTATGGCTCCGATGTGTGAGCCCGGAAGAAGCAGTAAGGGTGATGGAAGAAATACATCAAGGAATCTGTGGAGCCCATGAAGGAGCAGAGACATTGGCAAACAAAATATTCAAACAGGGATACTACTGGCCCACTATCAAAAGGGAAGCCGAGGAGTTCGTTCGAAGATGTGATGTATGCCAAAGGTTCGCCAACGCCATCAACATTCCAGCCACACCTCAATCTAGCATATCCAGCCCGTGGCCGTTCTCGCAGCGGGGCATAGACATCCTGGGGCCTTTTTCCAAGACCACAGGGCAGAAGAAGTTTGTAATAGTGGCTGTGGAATACTTTTCAAAATGGCCAGAGACAGAGGCAGTCCCCACAATCACAGCAAGAAAAGTGATAGATTTCATCTGGGCCAACATTATCTGCAGGTTTGGCATACCGAGGGTGCTCATATCATATAATGGCAGGTAATTTGATTGCAATGTTTTTAAGGAAATCACGAGAAATATGGGCATATGGCATAAATTCTCCTTAGTGGCCCACCCCCAAATCAACGGCCAAACAGAAGTCACCAACAGAGCTATTCTCCAGGGACTGAAGAAGCGATTTGATGGGGCAAAGAAAAATTGGGCGGATGAGCTCAACAGTATCCTGTGGGCCTTCAGAACTGCACCCAGAACGCCGACCAAAGAGACACCTTTTGCACTTGTGTTTGGCATTGAAGCTATAGTTCCAATTGAGCTGCAAGTCCCTACACATCGAGTCCAGTTCAATAGCGAGGACACCAACGATGATAAATTGAGAAGTAACCTAGATGCCCTAGAGGAAGTCAGCGAAGAAGCTTAGATTCGTACCACTGCATATCAGCAGAAGGCGGCTCGCTACTAGAACCAAAGAGTCAGGGAAAGGAGCTTGAGGGTAGGAGACCTGGCATTGAGAAACTTGGAAGCCACTGGGAAAAGAGCTGCAGTGGGAAAACTGGCGCCCACCTGGGAGGGCCCCTTCAGAATAATTAAAGTGATTAAACCAGGTGTGTATCAAATTAGGGACATGCAAGGGAACCCTGAGCCCCATGCTTGGAATATCCAGCATTTAAAGAGGTATTTTCCTTAAAGTACTACCAAATGTAAAGCGAACCGCTGTATTTTGAAATGTGCAAATAAAATAAATGTTATTATCAAATTATGTTGTTTGCCATAACTTGTCTCGCCTTCTTTAAAAAGAAAAAGAAAACAGACACGAACAAAGTGCCTGAATCTAGTTCGAGACCTCAGTGAGGTGGGTGACCGGGCTCAAAAATGACCCCGGCACCACAAAATTGGCTGGGATGATGAAGCGACAGTAAGGCCAAAGTGCCTGAATCTCGTTCAAGGCCTCAGTGAGGTGGGTGACCGGGCTAAAAAATGACCCCGGCACCACAAAACTGGCTGGGATGATGAAGCGATAGTAAGTCCAAAGTGCTTGAATCTCGTTCAAGGCCTCAGTGAGGTGGGTGACCGGGCTCAACAATGACCCCGGCACCATGAAACCGGCTGGGATGATGAGGCGACAGTAAGGCCAAAGTGCCTGAATCTCGTTCAAGGTCTCAATGAGGTGGGGATCAGGCTCAAAATGACTCCGGCGCCACAAAACCGACTGAGATAGCGAAGACCGGGCTCCAAATTGACCCCGGCACCCCAGAACCAACGAAAAGCCTGAATCTGAACAAAGCCAGAAGGCCTCGGAAGGGTGACCAGGCGAAAAAGGCTCGAAACTTTAAGTAAATCTGAAAATAGGAAAAGGACAGAGCAGGCCTAAAAAGGCTGAACCCAGAGCTGAGATACACAGACTTGAGCTCAGAAGAACTAAGCGAGAGAAGAGCCAAACTCGAGAAAGCCAAATGGCAAAATAGAAGTTACAAATCCTCTCTAACCCAAGCAGAAGAAATCGAAGGCATGAACAGACGAGCAAAGCCACAGCCCCAACTCCCCTCAACACAGGACTGAAAACAAAACCCAGAAGATAAGCTCGTCATGCTGAGGAGGTACATGATTTAATCTGTTTTGATTACATGTAAATTGTACGCACGGGCTCGCGTTACTGATGAATCAGCAAGATACAAAACAAGAATGCCTCGGCAAAATTAGAAAAACTCACAAGATAGAAGTTTAGCCAATCACTAAAATTCCAGGCCGGATTGATTTAAGGGAGGAAAGATTAGTAATAGGGCTGATCGACCTAGTATAATTTAATCCTTTGAAAGATTACTGAGTGAACATAAGACCTAAAAAGCTTCTATCCTTAAGATAAATCAAGCCAGAAAAAGCTTACTGATAGGAGAAACGAATTAAGCCCTTAACAGATTAGACTTTTAATAGGTTAAGCAGCTCAGTAGAACCAGAAAAGCAAACAAAAGTAAAGACAATTCAAGAATAAATACAAACAAAAGCCAAATCTCATTAAATAAAAGAAAAGAAAAGTAAATTACAACTTTATCTAATCATCTATAACTATAGGGGGAAAGATTGTCCGTAGAGGACTTACATTATTAATTACATTATCATTTACATTATCATTTACACTACTATCCTTGGGGAGCCCAGTACTCTCTTGTTCTGACCCCCCAGCACCCACAAAGGGCACTATCTCCCCTCCCCGGGGTCCAGCATCTTCTCCTTGGGACTCGGCATCCTCTCCTTAAGGCCTGGCATCGCTCTCTTCAGACTCGTCGCTCTCCTTTTCGTCCCCTTCTTCAAGAGGTCCAGTTGCAGTGCGAGAAGCTCTTTTAGGCAGAGGGATGTCATCCTCCCCATAGCACACCTCTTCACCATCAGAGTCCACTTTAGGGGCTCGGAGCTGAGCTAATGGGGTGGAAGGGGCATCCCTGGCTTCTTTCAAGCCCCGATTAAACCCAGAGGCAAACATGCGGAAACCTCTATTCCATATCTCGTGTTTCAGCTCGTCAGAAGCTCTAAAGTCCACAAGTCGTGCCTCGCAGGCCTGCTCGATCTCAGTTTTCAACTCCGAAGAGTCCTTATATTCTTGTAGATACCTCCGACAGGCCTGATCGATTTCTTCTCTCAGCTCGGCAGACCCCTTATATTCCTACAGGCGCTCATCGCACGCCAACTGGACTATCTTCAGCAAGCTTGGCATCCTCGAGCAGGGCTGAACACCTCTTTTTCAAAGCCTCGACTTCTTGGCAGAGATATTGATTTTGAAGCTTGGATGCCTCTGCTGCCAAAGTCAGGTCTTTAAGATTATCAGCACGCTTGCTCAGCTCCTGCTCGAGAATGACTATCTGAGCCAAGGCTTCATCTCTTTGAGCCATAACGGTGTCGTAACGGACCTGAGCCCCATCACAATCCGCTTTCAGTGTCTCGTACTGATGCCAGACCTCATTCCTCTGGCCCACAACCTCGTCCCTTTCCCGCCAAATTTCCTCCAAGGAGGACAGCTGCTCCAAGACTTCGTCACGGTGAACTTCTGCCACAGCTGCCCTCTCATCAGCCCTCCTGAGAGCATCCTGGGTGTAAGACAGTTCCCCCTATAGAGTCTTCAGATGCTCTTGGGCCGCAGCAAGGTGGCCCCGGGCATCACTGGTCGCAGCAAGGTTCTCCTCCTGGCGCGCCTCCTCAATCCGTCGATCCACCATGTCCCGGAGAGACTAATCATGGGCATCCACCTCCATAAAGAGGCCCGTCACCTAATAAAAAGAGAATAGTTGAGGCAGAAGATAAAGGAGATCGAATGAAAGACCAAAAATAAAGAGTACAACTTACCATGAGGAGCATTTTTCTGATTGTGTCCCCGAGCTCCCCTCGAGTCCGGGACCGAAATGCTACTTGCTCTCAAGTAGAGCTGGCCAAAAGACCAGTGAGAGCAAGCAAGCGAGGGTCCGAAGCCTCAGTGACCCCGCCAAACATACGCTTCCGTAGCACCCCTGCAACAACGCTCGCCGGAGACTAGAGAGTAATGTCTTCTGTGTTCAAAATCTCATTGTCTGGGGCAGAGAGCGAGGGCACTACAGGAGTTTTCCCCTTCTCGAGGGAAGGCAGAGCTGAGGCAGGCTGTTTGGAAGCCCGGGACTTCTTGGAGGCAGGAGCTGGAGCAGGAGCATCAGAAGGAGGAGCTCGCTTGCCAGCAGCCCCCTTAGCAGCACCCTCAATGGCGGCGGGGTCTTCTTCCGGAGAGGAACATCATCAGCTGACCCGGACTTAGCTCCTTCCTTAGGGATGCCCTTAGCAACAAGGGCAACCTCGGGGCCAGCTCCTTGGGCACCCTCACCTGCCAGGACGACCTCCATCTCACCCTCTGGAGCAATCCCATCAGCTCGAGAGACCTTGAACCTCTCTTCAGGGGCATCCCCAAAAGACGAAGCAGCATCCGCTCTCACAAGCCTGGGGTCCTCAACTGGCTTGTCAGTAACCTTCGGTGCAACTTCTGTCCTCGCAATAGCGGCCTATTGGGAGCCAGTGGCCTGAGAGGATCGAGAAAGGGAGCTAGACCTGCTGCAGCTGGAAGGCTTGGAGGTCCTAACACCTCGGGAGCTCGGCTTAGAAGCTCGAGAAGAATCTGGAGCTGGGGGAATAGATCTGCCTGCCGACCTGGAAGAAATGACCTGGGCCACATCCTGAGTAGCTTCAGACACGGACCGCCCAGCTCAGAAAGCATCCAGAGCAGCCTTCATACTCTCCCAAGACAGAGTAAAGTTCTTGGGAGGCTTGATTTTGTCCATCGCTACTTGAGAAGCTGCAGAAACCCCAAAACCGAAACAAGTTAGAAAAGCCTCTAGAGAAAAATCAAGAAAGGAGAAGCAAAGCAATTAAACAGAGTGGAATACCCGCGTCCCTGCAGTCCTGAAGACTGGACACAAACATGCATTTTTCGACATCATACTTCTTCTCAACAGAAGTCAGTCGAAGGTACCCGACCTACTCAGAAAGGCTTAGTTGGGGCAGATCGTTGCAGCCTAGAGGGACATCCTCCCAGGAGAGCTCCACCTACCAAGACAACTCAGAGTCCTTTTTCAGCTCTACCACTGCGAGCCCCTCTACCCAGCCTTTTATTGAGTCCTTGTGACCCGAAAAGATGGACAACTCTCCGCGAGGAGCAAAATAGTAAAAGCTCTGACTCGCTTTGACTAATCGAAAAAAGGTGACAAACAGACGCGCTGTAGGTGTGAATCCCCAGCTTAGACAGACAGACTCAAAAGAGCACATGAACATAATAGAATTAGGAGCCAGCATCCTGGGAGTTATCCCGAAATACCGAAAGACCTCAATGAAAAAGGGAGAGAAGGGAAAGGTTAGACCATACTCTCGCTATTTGACGAAAAAGACCAGACTGCGGTCCTTCTGAGGGTCTATCAAACCAGAAGGAGGAGGATCGGGAAGGACGATCCTCTCATTCCGATAGGGAGCCCGGATATGGAAAAGTGGGGTATCTAGATACTCCCGAGAAAAGAAATTCTTTAGGGTGGAAGGAGTATGATAGAGCATAATTTAGTCCATTTTATCTTGATATTATTGATGATTATTTACATGATTTCTGCTTAATTTAGTGCTCTTGACATTATTTTGCAGAAAATTGTGAAAAATGACATTTTGGAGAAAATACCCTTAAAACTGCCTTAAATGGAGCAAAGGAGAGCAAACCTGACAAGTTGGAATCAAGTGAAGCTAAATAAGGAAAGTTCTAAATAAGGAAAGTGGCAAAGAAGGAAAGAACATTCAGCCAAAGCAATTTGAAATTCAAATTTCAAATCTCCAAGTAGCATTTTCCTTATTCAAGAAGCCAAGTCTCAAGTTGCCATAAATAAAGAGCCAAATAAGGAAAGTATTTTGAAATTTAAATCTTCAAGATTCATATTCAAATTTTGAATTTCAAAATCCAGCTTATTAAGGAAGCTAAATTCAAAGATCACATGCTTGCCACCTCATGCCTTGCACATTCAAAATTCAAATTGCAAAGGAGGCTACACCTTCCTTATTAGTGCATGGGCGGCAAGGAGAGTGTGAAGGCAAGTCTTGGGCACCTTGGGCAGCATCTTGAAGACACATGGGCAGCAAGCAAAGACCAAAGGCCCCACTCCTTGCACTTGAATACATGCCCCACGTTTTTCCCTTCTCACATGTGCATGGATGGCACATCTTGGACCAAGGGCATTTTGGGCAGCCACCTGAAGACTTTTGGGCAGCCTCTTGACACCTTGGGCAGCCTCTTCACTAATTAGGAAGCAAGTATCATCTAGGACAACACTTTTCAAGTATAAAAAGACACATAAGGAGCCTCTTCATGCTCTTTCAAGCCCCCCTTGGAGGCACCTACGGGATTCACATCTCTTCTTCTACCTTTCTTCTTTTCTTTTATTTTTGGTTTTTGTTTCAGCCATGAGAGGCTGAAATCTTTTATTCTAGTTGAATATTAGGTGATGCTTTAGTTGTTTTATGGATTGGGAGACTTGATCAAACATTGTTTATCTTTTGTTATTCAATATTCATACAATCTCATGCTTAATTCCATTGTTGCTTTGTTGTTTTGATCAATATGGCCAATTGATTCTTGATTGCAAGGTAATAATATGTTAGTTTGGGTGATTTAAGTCCGTAATTGCTTGGATTATTCAAACATAAGAACACTTGGTGTAAAAACTAAGGAAATTGTATGATCTAGCAACATCTCATGCGTTTGAGTAGTTAGGATTGGATCTCTCTATCTCTTCATGCAATTAACAATTGTTTTGATGCCTAAGGCCCAAGGACATTCCTTGGCAATTTGTTAATTAGTAATTAATTA
Organism: Manihot esculenta; assembly: GCF_001659605.2. Lineage (NCBI taxonomy): Eukaryota > Viridiplantae > Streptophyta > Magnoliopsida > Malpighiales > Euphorbiaceae > Manihot > Manihot esculenta. The sequence continues at coordinate 20,620,305 of NC_035163.2, forward strand.
GAGAACGTTTCCTAATTGGTTTAATTATAAGGAGAGACATGGTGGTGAGAAGTGTCTTCCATCTCCATAACTAATCTATTAAATCAATCAAAAGAAACTAAGTGTCAATGATCAATCCCAACAACTGAGTGGATCCAACTCTTCAACTAGAGCTTTCTTATTATTTATTTCTTTTTTATTTTATTATTCGCTTATTTTAATTGCTTTCAGTAGTTTGTTAATCAAATCAATCTCAAACCCCCCATTTTACTTTTACTGCAATTTATTCCGCTTTCAGTTTATCTCGTTTTCAGTTTTATCTCGTTTCAGTTTGTTTGCTTTCAGTTTATTTTGCTTTCAGTTTATTTTGCTTTCAGTTTTATCTCGTTTCAGTTTGTTTTGCTTTCCATTTATCTCGTTTCAGTTTATTTCTTCTTTTTTTCAGTTTATTTTTGTTTCAGTTTATTTTATTGGTCTTGATAAGGAAAATAGGTAAGTTCTCAATTCCCTGTGGATTCGATCCTTTCACCACTATCTGCAGTTGTAAATTGTTGATAACCAGAGAGGTTATTTTTGATCGGCTTCGACAACCGCGAGTCAAAAATTGGCGCCGTTGCCGAGGAGTTGATTTAACTTATTTGTTTTTCTTTCAGGACCAGATCTGCCACCCAAAGAACACGTCATCGCAGATCTAAACATAAAAAAAAAAAAGAAGAGAAGCCAATTTTGCGCAGGAGCACCTTCTGTAACACATTCGGCCACCGAATTTCATCAACTTTTAGCCGCCGAACCTCATCCTCATTCGGCCGCTGAACATCTCACCAAAGGCACAGTCACCATCGCAGATCTGAATCATGGATGAGGTAAGTACACCTGCCACTTCTTCTCAGATTTCTGAACTGACATCTTTTATGAAAGATTTTGCCATAGGACTAGTTCAACAGGTTCAAGCATTTTAGCCACCAAGGCCATATGGGACCTATGCATATGTAGGACACCCAACTGATCAATGTCCTATACTTTATGGGAATAGTCAGCCTAGACATACATTTGGAGGATTCAATGACCAACCAGTTCATGCATTTGGAGGATAGTATGAACAGCCGAGACATAATCCCTACTTTAACACATACAATCTAGATTGGGGAGACCATCCGAACTTCAGTTATGCATGGGATAACAACTACCAGGATTATCAAGGAAATCAAGCCCAAGAAGAACCTCCAAGTTCCAACCAACACCTTGAAGAGAAGATTAGGACATTGGCGATTTCTGTGCAAACTCTCCAACAGCAGGTGGAACAATTGACCACCTCAATGAGTGCAACCATGATAAGAAGAGAGGACGAGTTTCAAGATGATGAGACAGATGATGAAAGCTCACAAATACAAGAACAAGCTGCTGAAGAGAATCAACCAGAATACTGTTTGTCCAAACAAACTGGTCAAACAGAATGTAATACCCGGCTAGAATCCGGCATCGGGATTTCTACCTTCCGGCGGAATCTCCGTTGGAATCTAGAATTTCTGAAGATGCCAGAGGCTTCTAGAGGGGTAAAATGTGTTTCAAAAATGTTTTCTACTGATTTCATGTTTTTAAATTGAAAATGAATTGAGTTTTGAAAAGAAAAGACCAAGGAGGCGTTTGCCAGGTTCGGCCGCCGAACTTGCATGAGTTTAGGGGGCACGTTAGGCTGCCGAAGGTCTTTGACCAGGCCACCTATATAAGGCCCTCAGATCGGAAATGGGCGAGTTTTCTCCCCATTCTCGAACTCAGGTGAGTTTCTGCCCTCCCTTGGTTGCTTGTGTGTCTTCTCTTCAAAATCCTTCAAGTTTTCATAAGATCTACCCTTGGTTTGAAGTTTTGAAGCTAAAATAGAAGTTTTGGGAGCTTGGAGCTTTTGGAGCTTGGATTCTCCACACCTCCGAGTTAGAGGTCGCACCAACCCTCAATCTTCAAGAGGTAAGTGTAGATCTTTGCTTCCCTAGTGTTTTTATGAAGTTTTATGAAGGTTTTATGTTGTTGATGGGTAGATATGCATGTTTAGGCTTTTGTGGGTTTTATGCCCAATGTATGTTATGTGATGATGTGTTGAGGAGTTTAAGTTAGTTTCTTTGCTCTCTTTGCTTGTGGGAGTGTGTATGCATGCTTGGGAGAGAGTATGTGAGGTTTGGGGATGTTTTGTGAGGTTTGGAAGGCTGATGTGCACGAAGGCTGAGTTCTGGATGAACTCAGGTTCGGCCGCCGAAGGTGGTTTCGGCCGCCGAACGTGCCTATGGATGCATAGGTTTGGCCGCCTAACCTTACCCCCGAAAGTTGAGTTTTGGCTTGAAAGCAGACTTTCGGCCGCCGAAGGTAATGTTCGGCCGCCGAAAGTGCCTGACTTTCGTTTCTGTCCGAGGGTTTCGGCTGCCGAAGGTGCCGCCGAACCTACCCGAGTTTCGTCTCTGGAAGGGACTTTCGGCCGCCGAAGGTGCCGCCGAAAGTGCCCTGTCCAGCCGTTTCTTGGCTGTTTTCCATGCATGTTTAAGTGATGTTTAGAGGGGTTTTAGGGGGTATGCTTATGAGTTGTTAGAATGTGTTTAGTACCTCATGTGTGTCCATCTGTGTAGGATTGGACCTGAGGAGAGGTGTCTAGCTTCAGTGCTAGTTGACCCTGAGTTTGTTGAGCAGTGGCTTCAGGTGAGTAGAACTAAACTTAATGTTTTATTTTAAGAAATTCTAATGCCTAAAGCATGAGCATGCATCATGATTATGTATAGTAGGTTGATTGCACTAGTTCACGAATATGTTGCATTGCATTATTTCATGTTGATGCAGAGGTAGGTTTGGACCAAGGCGACTCCAATAGCCCATATCTGTCATAGAGTCTTGTCTATGTCCTTTGAGAGCCGGACGAGTACCTGTAGGAAAGTCCATGTGAGCTCTCTGTGGACCAGACACCATGTCATGTATGTTATAGGCCTTTGTGAGCTCCTATGGGGGAGCCGGGCACCGACAGAGGGATTTTTGGGGTCATGTCCGATCCTTGAGAGTAAAGATGCTAGCAATTCAAGAGTACTCTCAGAAAACACTCCGTGGGGAATAGTTATCTGCATGAACCCCGAGACGGACCAGAGAAAGTTATGTGATTTACTTGTGTTATGACGCATTTCATGAAAGCATGTAATTAATGAATGGTTTTTTTCCTGTTTCTACTCACTGGGCTTTTTAGCTCACCCCTTTCCCCTAACCCCAGTGTTGCAGGTTTAAGTCAGAGTCCGGAGGCTGCAGGGTAAAGTCAAGGTTCAGATATGCATGTTGTAATAGTTTAGTTGTGTTTTGTTTATGTATAAGAGATGTTGTATGTATATGTAAGGAAGTTGCTAAAGAGATGACATGTTATGTATGCTTAGTATGCTTTTATAGCTTAGTTGTGGACATGATGATGATGATATTTGGACTTTTGTATATTAAGGATATGTATGAATGGATAGGGTATGGTTTATGATGAAAAGAGATAGAGCCAAGTAAGAAAAATATAGATATGTCATGTGTTGTAGCATGAGATGTGTAGAATTGTGCTTTGCCTAGAGTGTTGGTTAATCCCTTTTTGTTATGCATGATCTTAAGAAAATGTTTTAATGTTATGAGTTTTGAATGGCCCGTGAGGGAAGATAGGGTTCCAATCCCTTGACCCAAAGCGGATATGTTTTTACAGTTAGCTTGATGACCCTGTGAGGTTCTATGTTTTCATGCATAGGTCAAGCTGAGGTAAGAAAAAGTTTTAAAAGTTTTATGAAAATGCTGATCGTGTACGGGATTATACCTAGAGTTCAGGATGTTTAGCAGGCTTGCTACGGGTCCCGGCGGCCTTAAGCCGATCTGGATCCTAGCGCCGGTGGCGGTTCGGGCCGTTACAGAGGGGTATCGGTTTCCGGGCTGTTACACAGAACCTGTTGATAGTTTAGATATCATTGATTGTTTGAGAAAAGATGTTTTTTATATGAATCAAGATGATATTCTGAACAATGATCTTCGCAGGGAAAAGAGCCAGAAAGAGCTAGAACTGAAAGAAACTGAAAGAAACTGACTGTTGCTTCCAACAGGTGGACTGCAGCCATGCGCAGAACAAGGGGGAGCCAATCGCACCTCTTCATATCAGCCTCGCGCAGACTGAAACCACCACCTTTCGGTCGCCAAACTCCACCACCTTTCGGCCGCCGAACCTATCACCACAACTTCCATCGCCTGAAACTCCTTTCAGCCTTCCAACGCAAACAGCCCTTGCTCACGAGGAACAAGTGGAAGTCTAATGGCCTAAACCAAAGGCGCATGCAGATCAATGCCTTCCCAAATCTCCGGATAAGGTAGAACTTGTTTTGCCTGAACTTGATGCCAAATTGCAGCCACCTATGGAGAAATATCAATTGAAGTTGGAAGTGCTAAAAAATGCAAACATAAGGGCTAGAGGCACACCTCATCTGAAAGAAGAGAAGCTAATCATGTTGCTTCATGAGTACATGGAAAAAATAGGATGGGCTATGACCAAATCAAAAGGAGTGCTACACTTTTTGCTCAATGCAGTTGGGACGCTTTTCCCTTCCCCAATTACTTGAGCCTTGATCAAGAGAATCACACCATGCACACCACACCCAGGGGAGTACTCAGTTTCTTTTGCATTTTAATATTTCCAATACATTGAGGACAATGCATGATTTAGGTGTGGGGGTGCATATCTCTGAATTTTTACTTTTAAGTTTATTTTTGCTTTAATCTTTAGTTTGCTTGCATTAGGCAAAATTTTTTCATTTTTTGTTATTCTTGCTTTCAATAACACACACATGTAGCCACAGTTTTTCTTTCAGTTTTGATTTGCTCTACTCAAACTAATGAACTATGTTGGATGAGCTTTTCTTTCCATGACCCCATTGATGTGATGACTCTTTAAACTTATGTTGAATCAATTGCAGTGAGTTATATTCATATTTGAGAATTGCCTTTTGAATTGAATCTTTGAGCTTGCCATGGTGAAAAATGTATTGATGATGCTCATTAGAGAGAATAAATTGAAAATTGTGTGAATGAACTTAACATGACTTGTTTTAGTAATTGGTGTTGATTTGCCCAAATCATTGAGAGAAAGAAAATTCAGCAAAGGAAAAGACCTCATGAGCACAAATTCAAAACTGTTCCAATGGTTGAAAGACTATGAATAGAGCTAGTAGCCACTTGGACAGGTGACCAACTGAGTAACTGGGGGTGGGTATCACCAATATGTACCTTCACGTCAAAAGGTTGGTGACTTTTTCAAGCAAGATCTAAGTGCAAAAGACTGAATAAAGTACTTCAAGGTAGGGCTGAGCATAATTCGGTTTTAACCTGAAAAAACCGACCGAACCGAACCGATTTGAAATTTTGGTTCGGTTTTTTATTTATTTCGGTTCGGTTCGGTTTTTAATTTTAGAAATTTCGGTTATTTCGGTTCGGTTCGGTTTTAGATTCAAAAATTTCGATTAAACCGAACCGAACCGAAATCACCTATACTACGTCGTTTTGAAATATACCCTTATAAGCATTTGCCCTAAATCTAAAAGATGTGCCATTGAGAGTAGAGACGCAGATTCCACGCCGCCTCACCCCTCCCGTCACACTCACACCTGTGCCTCTTCTCTGAGCACTGAGCTCCACCACTTCCAGCGGATCCACCGTCCACCGTCCACCGTCCAACCTCCACTCTCCTCCCGACATCGATCGATTAACCATCGCGGCTAACTCGGGTCATCGATCTTCACTTGCAACGCTGAGTCGCCGACTGTCGTCGCTCTCCACTGTAGCTCTCTATTCTCTCTCTCCAGTCTCCACACAATCGTCGGTCGTCGCTCTCCACGCAATCTTCGGCCGTCGCTCTCCAGTCCATCGGCTCTCAACGCTGTCAGCAACTTGGTTGTCCTCAATCCTCTGTCTTCCTCAGTCCTCAGTCTTTCTCAGTTCTCAGTCCTCGCCTCCTCGGTCCTCATCAGCAACTGTAAAAGGTAAGTAAATTTTTTTTACACTATTCAGAAAATTGTTGGTTGTGTAACTTTGTTGTTTGAGGTATCTTGTTAAATGTTGCTCTCCAATCCATCAGAAACTGCCTATGGAAAGTAAATGAACTGCTCATTCACTGATCAATTATCAATAGAGCTTTCTTATTTATTTTTTACAGTACTTGGTTTGGAACTTACTGTTTCTTATCAATAGCCATGCCGATCAGAAAATGATTGTAATGAAATTAGTTTGCTGGTTTTAATGAATAATGCATTATTGTGTCCATTTTTTTTTAGCATTAATCTTAGTTTTGGACATGTTCAAATCAATTGTATAACATGATTATGGTTTATAAATGAAAATGGGCTAATTACATAAGCTGCTTGGATATACAGAAAAGAAGCTAAAAAGTCCAAACATAACTTTGCATAACTTGTCCTTTCATTAAACAAATAGAAAAGAATACAAATGCATACATATTGTCTTTTAAATATTTGCATAGCTGGATATTTCTCAAAAAGTTAACTACTGATGAGAACAAATCTCATATTACATGAAAAGAAGAAACTATAACAGCCCAAGAAACCAATAAAATCCCAAGCCATTTTAATCTATAAAATCACAAAATCCCAATTCTCTAATCCACAAAATCATGAAATTCAATAAAATCTGCCATCATTTAACTAATTTAATCTAAGCTTCAATTGTCATTTTGATGAGTTGCATTACCTCTGGCTGTGCATCTTTGTTGCTACACTGTTTGTTAAAGAGTTTAGACTTCTGAATCTTAGGAAGAAATTTATAATAGTTTATTTGGTTATTTTGGGTATTTAAAGTATTTAGTTTATTTTTTGTATTTGACTTTGTTGTTACAGTAGGTGCTGTTTGTCATTAGATATTTTGGATTATTGAGAGTCAAATCAGATTAAGAACATTATTCTATTATTTGTTGTGGTTCTTCATAAATCTGGTTTTTTTAGCAAACAGTCATATACCATGAACATGAAGGTTCTCTTATTAGTTTGACTCTAATGCTGGCCTTGCAGAAAAATTCGCATGCAAAGCATGTGGCACTAGACTAGTCAGAACATATTTATATATTTATATATACCATGAACATATTTACTAGCATTGATATTCTTTTCTTCAATACACATCTTGTGTGTACATTAGATTTCATTTAGTGTTATAATTGATTGAGATTTATAATTTATTTATTTACAGATGGATCAACAAGAACCATCAAATCCTACGTCACAACCTCCTGTTTCTTCGAGCAATATTGAAGCTGCCGATGCAACTTCCAAAATGAAGAGGAAGAGTATGAAGCCAAGATCAGTTGTGTGGGACCACTTCTCTAAGTTTATTGATGATATGGGAATTCAAAAAGGCAAGTGTAATTACTGTGAAAAGGAGTTTTATTGTGATCCAAAAAAAAATGGCACATCTACACTTAAACATCACATGTCTGCATGCATAAAAAACCCCCATAGTGTGACTACTAGACAATCACAATTGTCTTTACAACCACTTTCTTCTAGTACACAAGAGGGAGGGGGAAATTATCAATTTGGCACACTAAGTAGTTGGCATTTTGATCAAGATGTGGCTAGACATAAGTTAGCTAAAATGATAATTATTGATGAGCTGCCATTTATGCTTGTAGAAGGGGAAGGGTTTAAGGAATGGGTTGAATGCATACAGCCTAAGTTTCGAATTCCATCCCGTTGGACTATTTCAAGGGATTGTTATGACTTATATTTAGAGGAGAGAAAGAAATTGAAGAGTTACTTTCAAAAGTGTAGTCAGAGAATTTGCATTACCACAGACACATGGACTTCATTGCAAAGAATTAATTATATGTGTATCACTGCACACTACATTGATGATAATTGGACACTTCATAAAAAAATTCTTAATTTTTGTCCAATTGGAAGTCATAAGGGTGATGATATTGGCATGGCTATTGAGAGTTGTTTACTTAATTGGGGAATTAAAAGAGTATTTACAGTGACTGTGGATAATGCTAGTTCCAATGATGTGGCTGTTACATATTTAAAAAAGAAAATTAATGGTTGGGGATTTAGGATTTTAAATTGCAAATATCTTCATATGAGATGTATTGCCCACATAATTAATTTAGTTGTGGTTGATGGACTGAAAGAAAATATTGAAGCAGTAAAAAGGGTTAGAGAAGCAGTGAGATATGTGAGACAATCTCCTGCTAGATTGCAAAAATTCAAATCATGTTGTGAGATGGAGGGGATTCAAAGCAAATGTCATTTATCTTTGGATGTTTCCACTAGGTGGAATTCCACCTATTTGATGTTGAGAACTGCGGAAAAATTTGAAAATGCATTTGATAGATTTGCAACTATTGATCCATGCTTTAAGTTTGATCTTGTATCTGGTAAAGAATGTGATGATGTGCCTGATAGTTTGGATTGGGACTATATTAGAAAAATTGTAGATTTCTTGGGTCATTTTTATGATCTTACATTAAAGATTTCAGGTTCTAGATATGTCACTTCCAATATTTTTTTTGATGAGATTAGTTCAGTTGATTGTTTATTACAAGAGTGGAAAATTAGTGATGACCTAACTTTGGCAAATATGGGTGAGAAGATGAAAGAGAAGTTTGATAAATATTGGGGGGATCCTGATAAAATGAACAAACTTATTTATATTGCGGTTGTGATGGATCCTAGATATAAGATGGAATTTATGGGTTTTGCACTTTCTGCTGTGTATGGGAATGGAAAGGGTTTGGATTTAACAGATAAAATTAAATCTGCTGTGTATGAGTTGTTTGATGAATACAAGAGAATGTTTGCTAATGAAAATGCAAACATAAATTCAATTGCAATTGAAAACTTGGATGAGGAAGGATCAAAAAAGAGATCAAGGATGAATTTGGGTAGTCAATTTTTAAAACATAAAATTGAGATTGGAGAAGCTAAAAATAAGTCAGATCTGGATTGCTATCTTAACGAGAGTATTCATGTGGTGGATGAGAAAGATGAATTTGATATATTACTTTGGTGGAAACTTAACTCTAATAGGTTCCCTATCCTTTCTCATATGGCTAGAGATATTTTAGCAATTCCTATCTCTACTGTTGCATCAGAATCGGCTTTTAGCACAGGGGGTAGAGTACTTGACTCTTTTAGGAGTTCTTTAACTCCTAAAGTTGTTGAGGCTTTAATATGTGCACAAGATTGGCTTCGAAAATCTTATTGTCGTAAGTCCATTGAAGAACAAATAGCAGATATGGAAAGACTTGAAGAAGGTATGTAGAATCTTATTTAATTTTTTAAATTATTATTGGCTTAAATGTTTTACACTTGATAAATATTAAATTATTTTTTTATTATTTTTTCAGCATTTGCAAATTGTGAGGTGGGTAGCAGTATTAATGAAAACAGTCAAAATACCGTCAATTGATATAAAATGGGATGATTTAAAGGTAGATAATTTTTTCTTGTTATTATTTATTATTGAATTGATTCTGACAACTTTTTATAGCTATTCTAATATTTTTTATACTTGCAAGTGAAATATCAGTTCAAGTTTGAAGAATATGGTGGTCAGAGACTTGATGGCAAAAATGAAGATATTTTTGTTTAATTTTATGCTCGTTCAATCGTTTGGAATTTGAATCATGTAATTTTAGATTTTTGGATTATGCAATTTTCTTTATATTTATATTGGTGGCATATATATGTCTGTTGGATTGATGTCACTGATGGAGTTGATACTGTTACTATAGTTTACAAGTTGCTAACTGCAATGAGCTTCAGCGTCCTGTCAGCAAATGTTGGACTTGGAAATCTAACACAAGATAGATTCTTTTACTGTTCTGTTGATCACTTCTGAAATATAGGTGTATATTTGTGCTTGATTGTTTAATCTTCCTGCTGTGGAAATAGAGAGCAGCAGTACAAATTTTGTTGCTTACTAGTGTTGTCATTGCATACTTGGTTTCAATTTGCTATTTTATGGTTAGTATTATTTTACTGTTATTGCTCTATTTTGTATTCTTGCGTTCAGATTTTATCTTCCCAATCTGTACATCCGATGACACACTGCTTTTTGAATTGAGTATTGGGGCATTTCAGCTGGGGTTCGCATGAATATATTTGCATTTGTATTTTTTTTTTTGAAAATAAATAGATAGAATTTTAATTTTTATATTGTTTTATGATTATTATTGATTTTTTATTTGTAAAAGTTAAAATTAAAATATTTTAATAGAATTTTAGAATGAATTTAAAAAAAAAATTTGAAAATCGGTTCAACCGATCGAACCGACCGAACCGAACCGAACCAATAGAATTTTAGAATGAATTTAAAAAAAAAATTTTGAAAATCGGTTCAACCGATCGAACCGACCGAACCGAACCGAACCAAATCGGTTCGGTTCGATTCGGTTATTCCTCTTATTCGGTTCGGTTCGGTTTTTGTAAAATTATACAATTCGGTTTTCGGTTTTTTCGGTTCGGTTCGGTTTTGAACCGAACCGACCGAATGCTCAGCCCTACTTCAAGGTAAGGGTAAGTCAATTCGAAAGCTAAAAAGAGTCTTATCTGAACAAATAGTATGTGCATGTATGATCTCTTTCTTGAGTAAAATAAATCATAGCCATGGTAAGTAAAGGGAAACAAGGAAAGAAGGTGAGTAATCTTCATGCATATATTCTTCACTGCAATGATTCAAAATAGGTGTCTAGAGTAAGAGCTTAAGTGGAAATAAGGATCAAGTAGCAAAGAAAGTTTATTTGACTATGTTTATTTGCTTGAGGACAAGCAAAAGGCTAGGTGTAGGGGTATTTAATAGAGCATAATTTAGTCCATTTTATCTTGATATTATTGATGATTATTTACATGATTTCTGATTAATTTAGTGCTCTTGACATTATTTTGCAGAAAATGGTGAAAAATGACATTTTGGAAAAAATACCCTTAAAACTGCCTAAAATGGAGCAAAGGAGAGCAAACATGTCAAGTTGGAATCAAGTGAAGCTAAATAAGGAAAGTTTTAAATAAGGAAAGTGACAAAGAAGGAAAGAACATTCAGTCAAAACAATTTGAAATTCAAATTTCAAATCTCTAAGTAGCCTTTTCCTTATTCAAGAAGCCAAGTCTCAAGTTACCATAAATGAAGAGCCAAATAAGGAAAGTATTTTGAAATTCAAATCTTCAAGATTCATATTCAAATTTTGAATTTCAAAATCCAGCTTATTAAGGAAGCTAAATTCAAAGATCACATGCTTGCCATCTCATGCCTTGCACATTCAAAATTCAAATTGCAAAGGAGGCTCCACCTTCCTTATTAGTGCATGGGCGGCAAGGAGAGTGTGAAGGCAAGTCTTGGGCGCCTTGGGCAGCATCTTGAAGACACTTGGGTAGCAAGCAAAGACCAAAGGCCCCATTCCTTGCACTTGAACACATGCCCCATGTTTTTCCCTTCTCACATGTGCATGGATGGCACATCTTGGACCAAGGGCATTTTGGGCAGCCACTTGAAGACTTTTGGGCAGCCTCTTGACACCTTGGGCAGCCTTTTCACTAATTAGGAAGCAAGTATCATCTAGGGCAATACTTTTCAAGTATAAAAAGACACATAAGGAGTCTTCCCATGCTCTTTCAAGCCCCCCTTGGAGGCACCTACGGGATTCACATCTCTTTTTCTACCTTTCTTCTTTTCTTTTATTTTTGGTTTTTATTTTAGCCATGAGAGGCTGAAATCTTTTATTCTAGTTGAAGATTAGGTGATGCTTTAGTTGTTTTATGGATTGGGAGACTTGATCAAACATTGTTTATCTTTTGTTATTCAATATTCATACAATCTCATGCTTAATTCCATTGTTGCTTTGTTGTTTTGATCAATATGGCCAATTGATTCTTGATTGCAAGGTAATAATATGTTAGTTTGGGTGATTTAAGTCCGTAATTGCTTGGATTATTCAAACATAAGAACACTTGGTGTAAAAACCAAGGAAATTGTATGATCTAGCAACATCTCATGCGTTTGAGTAGTTAGGATTGGATCTCTCTATCTCTTCATGCAATTAACAATTGTTTTGATGCCTAAGGCCCAAGGACGTTCCTTGGCAATTTGTTAATTAGTAATTAATTAGATGACGTTCCCTAATTGGTTTAATCATAAGGAGAGACATGGTGGTGAGAAGCGTCTTCCATCTCCGTAACTAATATATTGAATCAATCAAAAGAAACTAAGTGTCAATGATCAATCCCAATAATTGAAGTGGATCCAACTCTTCAACTAGAACTTTCTTATTATTTATTTCTCTTTTATTTTATTATTCGCTTATTTTTATTGCTTTCAGTAGTTTATTAATCAAATCAATCTCAAACCCCCCATTTTACTTTTACTGCAATTTATTCCGCTTTCAGTTTATCTCGTTTTCAATTTTATCTCGTTTCAATTTGTTTGCTTTCAGTTTATTTTGCTTTTAGTTTTATCTCGTTTCAGTTTGTTTTGCTTTCCGTTTATCTCGTTTCAGTTTATTTCTTCTTTTTTTTCAGTTTATTTTTGTTTCAGTTTATTTTATTGGTCTTGATAAGGAAAATAGGTAAGTTCTCAATTCCCTGTGGATTCGATCCTTTCACCACTATCTGCTGTTGTAAATTGTTGATAACCAGAGAGGTTATTTTTTACTGGTTTCGACAACTGCGAGTCAGAGTAATACTAGACTCTTGATTAATAACATCATGGAGCTTTGGGCTATCCATGGATGAATGAAAAGCGTACCTTGAAAACAGCGGGGCAGGAGAACAGAGATAGCGATACACGCAGAGAGCAGAGAAGAACAAGAGTTTTGGGAAGTTTAAGGAAATTCAAATTTTGAAACAGTAAAGTGAAGAAGAGACGTTTTAAGGAAAACTGTCCTCGGGCCGCGCAGTCATAATGATTCTCGATATTTACCCCCTCATTATTCATGAAATAACTGATGAGAAGGTAAAGGGGCAATTGATGACCGCTGGGCTTCACCACTCCGATATAAGGCCAAGCCCAAGATGACAACTCTGATCCAAAGGTCAAAAGGCTTCTTCATTGAGCCGGCCTGGATCACACGACCTTGAGGTGGGGCCTCCCTGGGGCCCTTGTCTTCCCACACCTAGCTCGGTTCTGAGGCCTAGTAGGAAAAGGGACAACTGGCCCATCCCTTCAGCAGATCTATTACACGCGTGCCAGGAGGTAATTAAATGGCCGTTTAGCATGAAACAGATGTCTGACATTTTAGTACATATGTATCCGTATGACAGAGACAGATGGCCCAATAGTGGCAAGTCCGTTAAACATCATTAGCAAATAAAAAAAAAGAATAAAATGAGAGGAGCACCCTCCACTCAGATAAACTTACTCAACTATTATAAATACTATTTTATTTGGATCTTAAATCATTAGAATTGATAAAATTTTATCTGAAATTTTAAATTTTAAAAAAAAACTCATCTAATCAATTAAATTAAAATGTGCACAATTTAACCATAATTAATATTTCATCAATTTTTATTTTGTTTTTTAATAAAAATATTCTAAATTAGTTATATCTTGTTCATAAAGTTATTTAATTTAAAGTTTTAATTATCGAAAAATAAACAAACTGTTTTTTTTTTCTTATTAAAATGTGAAAAAAGAATAAAAGAAGAAAAAAAAATGTATAAAAATACATGAAATCGTGGAAGCCTTATCAGTTGGAAAAAATTTAACAGGCGGAGACCAGCAGCCACACAAATTCCCATTTTTAGCTTTGTTCGTCGCTACCAGTATATCTTCCTTTCCAACCACAAAGCTTCTCTTGTCTCCCTCTCTCATGGGAGCTCCCAAAATTTGCATGTGAAGAGAGGTAAGTGTGATTATCAATCCCTGTTTGTTTCGATTGATTTGTCGAATTCTCGCAATTCTTGGGCAGATGAAGTTGTAGAGGTAAAAGGGTTCTTTTTAAACTTTGTTTTGATGGGTTCCATGGTGGTTCTTGTAGGAAGCATGCCGTCTTTGGCTTCCTTGATTAGCTTAGGAAGCCCTAATGTGGCGGCAGCCACTACAAGTTCATCTGAATCTTCTTATTTTTCTTCGTATTCACTTGTTAGGAGAGTTTCTTTATCTAAACGGAGTGCCAAGAGATGGCATTGTGTATGTAAATATTCGTTCACTACCACAGATTTTATTGCTGAGCAAGGAAATGCTGTTTCTCTTGATTCTAATAATTCATTTAGAGCGAGCAGTAATGGCGATGTTGATAGCGAAATCTTACTTAAGCCTGCTCCTAAGCCTGTGTTGAAATCTTCTCTTGGCTCAAAAGGTGAATCCCTTTTAGGTATGAGCTCCATTGAGTTGGACTCTTCGAGGGATTCTGATGATGACCGAGAGAGGAATGAGGTGATTGGGTCTCTTGGAGAAGTGTTGGAAAAGGCTGAAAAGCTTGAGATTTCCAAGCCAACTCCAAGCGCTACGAGGAAAGATAATGGAAATGTAAATAAAATCACACCATCTAACGCGGGTGCTAACTCGAGAGTCGCTAAACCTGGGAATTCAGCGGCTTCTCGCAAAATTAAAACTTTGAAGAGTGTTTGGAGGAAAGGGGACACTGTAGCAAATGTGCAAAAAGTTGTGAAGGAAGTTCCTAAGACTAATAATAAGGCTGTGAAAGAACCTGTAACAGGGGAAAGGACAAATCTAGAATCTCAACCTAGTGTTCCTTTAAGGCCTGTGCAGCCACCCCTGAGACCTCAACCCAAGCTACAGGCTAAGCCATCTGTAGCGCCTCCTCCTATGATGAAAAAACCCGTTATCTTGAAGGATGTGGGGGCAGCTCCAAATTCACCAGTTAGTGATAAATCTGATATGGGTGCTACAAAAGGTAACGGACCAATTTTAGTTGACAAATTTGCCCGCAAAAAACCAGTTGTTGATGCTCTAGTTGCTCAGGCAGTGTTAGCCCCCACAAAACCAGCAAAGGGCCCTGCACAGGGGAAGTTCAAAGACCGAAAGAAAAGTGTTTCACCTGGAGGACCTCGAAGACGAATTGTTGATGATGATGATGTTGAGATTCCTGATGAGGAGGCATCGGAGCTCAATGTCCCTATTCCAGGTGCGGCTACAGCGAGGAAAGGAAGGAAATGGAGTAAAGCTAGCCGAAAGGCTGCTAGACTCCAGGCTGCCAAAGAGGCAGCTCCTGTTAGAGTAGAAATTTTAGAAGTTGGGGAAAAAGGTATGTTGGTTGAGGAGTTAGCCTACAACTTGGCCATCAGTGAAGGTGAAATTCTTGGGTATCTCTACTCAAAGGGGATTAAACCTGATGGGGTGCAAACACTGGATAAGGACATGGTAAAGATGGTGTGCAAGGAGTATGATGTGGAGGTCATAGATGCTCATCCTGTTAGATTTGAAGAAATGGCAAGAAAAAGGGAAATTCTTGATGAAGATGATCTGGACAAACTAGAAGAGAGGCCTCCTGTCCTTGCTATAATGGGGCATGTGGATCATGGCAAGGTAGAGGATAAGCATTTTCTATTTTCTTCTTCTTCTTTTGCTTTTAGTTTGATTTTGCAAGGAAAACATGTATATTTTTGAAAGACCTTTTTTTCTGGCTAATAACCCTTTGGTGTTCATTTGCATGGCAGACTACCCTATTGGATTACATTCGTAAAAGCAGGGTATGTGAAATCTTCATCATCTTGACACTACTTTTTTGAATTGTTTTCTCCTTGATGCCATTGAATAAATTTGAATTTCTAACTTTTCTAGGCTATTCTGCCTTCCCTATTGTAATAAAATTTTATGGCCTAATATAGAATGAAGTCCAGTAAAATATCTGTTATTCTTGAGATTGATTTTGGGTTAATTGATTTTTGAAGCTATATGTGATTAGTTCTAGCATGACATATAGATAATTTAACAGAATCCTGACAGCTAGATATTTACAGGTTGCTTCCTCAGAAGCTGGTGGGATCACACAAGGGATTGGAGCATATACAGTTCATATACCTGTTGATGGGAAGCTGCAACCTTGTGTTTTCCTTGATACTCCTGGGCATGAGGTAAGCTGCAATTTTATGTTCTTTTCAAAACGGGTAAAAAGGCTTGATAATTTAGATCTAATGTGCATTAATAATTGTTAAGCAACTGATGCTCCTAAAATGTTTTATATACACAACTCTGCTGTAATCAGTTTGTATTTCCTTACCTTTAGATGATATCTATATTATCCGCTCCTGTAGGCATTTGGAGCAATGAGAGCTCGTGGAGCAAGGGTGACTGATATTGCAATCATTGTGGTGGCTGCTGATGATGGGATTCGTCCTCAGACAAATGAGGCCATAGCTCATGCCAAAGCAGCTGGAGTTCCGATTGTAATTGCTATAAATAAGGCATGCCAACTATAAAGGCTTTTCTGTTTCTCAGAATGAGTTTTTTGCACTTGAAAAATGCATATGGTTTTACTAATGCTGGCATGATGACATGCTAATTCTCCATGGACATTTTTTTTCCCTACCAGATAGATAAAGATGGAGCTAATCCAGAAAGAGTCATGCAAGATCTTTCTTCGATTGGTCTCATGCCAGAAGACTGGGGTGGTGACATCCCAATGGTTCAGGTGTGTTTTTCTAACCTGCTCATTTTTATTGCATATATTGTTTGTGCTTTATCGGTTTATCCTTTTCTTTGGACGAATATTATATTCTGCCATCCTGTCTTAACAGATCAGTGCTCTCAAGGGAAACAACATAGATGATTTACTAGAAACTGTTATGCTTGTTGCTGAGGTCAGTTAAATTTCATCGCTGCCTTCTAGTTTATGTTAGCATCTTTCTTGCAGCATGCAACAATTAACTCTAGTCTGCCAGCGGTTTTGTTGTGAGATATGGATTCTTAGTTATATTTTGATGGTTATGACTTGTATCCCTCTTGCATTCATACTGGCTGCTGTTGGGATGTTAAGAATAACCTTTTATGCAAATGTTTCTTCTTATAATTGTCTCTTAAAGTTTTTCATGTGAGCTTGCAATGTTTTTTGAATTAAACTATCTGATTTAGGGAGTAGAGCAAGCAAAAAGACATTGAGAAAAATATTTATGCCCATAGATATATACTGGGAGAAACAAACTTCCTGGATATCTGCTGAATGCTGCAATGCTTATAGATTCAGTTGGATTCTAAGTGTTTGCTTTTGAAAGATTCCCAAGAAATAAAAGGATGTACTATGTATATAAAAATATGTACATAGATACAGAGTGCCTAATCCTTTGCTTATGCTATGGCTAATATAGCTGTGAACTTACTGTTGGTTGTCATCATTATGACTTTTGAGGCCCCATCTCAAGGTCTTCTTTCTTTTTTTAATTTTTTTAATTTATTGATCTTTGTCAAATGGACTGTACTAGAAATGCTTTAGTGTAGTTTAACAGCATTTGTCTGTCTTGCTTATTAGTTATTTGCATCTGTGTTCTGACCCATGCCTGATTGTTTCAGTTACAAGAGTTGAAGGCTAATCCTCGTAGAAATGCAAAGGGTACTGTTATTGAGGCAGGTCTTCATAAATCCAAAGGACCACTAGCTACATTTATTGTACAGAATGGTACCCTTAAAAAAGGGGATGTAGTGGTTTGTGGAGAAGCCTTTGGCAAGGTTGGTTAATGGGAAAAAACGAAAAAACCTCACACTTTCTTTACAGCTTCAAATGATCTAATTGCTTATTTTTAAAACGTTACTGATTTATGCCTATTATCAGGTGCGAGCTTTGTTTGATGATAGTGGAAACCGAGTTGATGAAGCTGGACCATCTATTCCTGTACAGGTTTGTTTATTTTTCTCTTTACATTTTATTTGCATACCTGCCGAGTTATCTTTATTCACTTTTTATTGGTACCATGTTTCTAGGAGAACCTATTCAGTATGATTTGATGATCTATGATAAATCGGTGAATTGCAATGCCTAGTTATGCACTTTTATTTTCAAAAAGACCCCCTAGTTTTGAATCCCAATTACCTTTTTTTGTTGTTTTTCTTTTTACTCCTTTATGCTTGATTGTCCACAGAATCAATAAATTTTATCACTTAAATGTTGCTCTTTTTTTTTTCTTTTCATTTTTCTTTTATATTATTTTTTTTCTCTCTTGATATTATGACTTATTATACTCGGTTAATATATATATGTGTGTGTGTGTGTGTGTGTAGTAAAATGGTTCTTTATTCAGTATCACGTATAATATGTTAAAGCTAGAAATCGAGAAAAGTGAGCAGTATGATGTGATGCCTTCTATTGGAGATTCGGAGTTGTTTCCTTGGTTTTTTAATTAGTTGACTTGTGTGGCTCTTCCTAACTTCAAAAATATCTTGTACTCGTCTGTAGGTTATTGGATTGAGTAATGTACCAATTGCTGGTGACGAATTTGAGGTCATTGCCTCCCTTGATATTGCACGTGAAAAGGCTGAAGCACGTGCAGAATCATTGCGAAATGAGCGAATATCAGCTAAGGCAGGGGATGGAAAGGTCACACTTTCTTCCTTGGCATCTGCTGTTTCGTCTGGAAAGCTTTCCGGATTAGATTTGCACCAGCTAAACATCATAATGAAAGTTGATGTTCAGGTATATTTCTGTTACACATTTCTTGTAACACTGGAAATAGGAGTTCCTTGTGACATTTTCTTGTTCAGCTAAATATGGTTTGGCTTTCATGCATGTGCTAGCTTTAGTTTGTTTCTGCATGGGATCCTTGCCAAATCCTGATTATAGAATCTTATTTGCCTATTATGAAAAGATTTTGGACAGATCTACAAAAATGCCACTCCAGTAAGGTGAAATTTCAAATTAGCTTTTAACTCACAAGTTTGGATAGAATCACCAAATATTAATACATGTGAAATTAAACATTTGCATTCATAATATATTCACAAAACAACTAGTAAAACAAAAATCTTAAGGAGCAATTAGAGAATTTAGTTTTATAACTACTTCATGTACAGAGTTTTTTAAATTAGCTATTAGACGCGTGTATTGGTCTGTAGTTTAAATTTCTAAAAATTTGATCCATTTTTTTAAGGTAAATGAAATCTTTGCACAACAGCACTGCCTTTGTTGTTTCATACACACAGTGGTGACTTAAGTACATTTGCATGCTAATGCCTGTGAACTTTTGGGGTGTTGCACTGAGTTATTACCAAAATGTTTTAAATTAATCATTAGCAAGATATTATCCGCAAAGAAACTAAAATTTTCCTGGTTATTACTAGGGATCTATTGAAGCTGTCAGACAAGCCTTACAGGTGCTGCCCCAAGATAATGTCACATTGAAGTTCCTGTTGCAAGCAACAGGGGATGTAAGCACCAGTGATGTTGATCTTGCCATTGCTAGTGAAGCTATTATTTTAGGATTTAATGTCAAAGCGCCAGGCTCTGTCAAGAGCTATGCAGAAAACAAAGGTGTTGAGATTCGGCTATATAGAGTTATCTATGATCTCATTGATGATGTACGAAATGCAATGGAAGGACTTCTAGAGCCTGTTGAGGTTAATTCAAAAGCATTATTTTCTATATCCACTTTTTTCTTTTTAATATTCTCGGCCAGCCTTTAGTAATGTTTATAGCAGATGCAACGAATGTCTAGTTCTATTACATGAACTGGGTGCATAGTTTGGATAGTAGTTATTTGCAAACTGTTTTACTTTTTAATTTTTGCTGCATGAAAAGTTTTTCGAAGTTATGTTATCTCTCTTTGAAGCGTTCTATATTGGGGGTTGTAGGGAAAGGGAAGCTGTTGAACTTGGGGTAGATTGACTTTTCTTGTAATTGGGCATTACCATTTTTGTTAATGTTCCTTAAATCCATTGAACATGAGTAGGAAGAATCTAAAGAAACATTTCTGGTGCCTTTCTCGTGTGAAGAGTGAGTACGTAAGACTTAGGAGTGAATCAGTTTGCCATTACTTTCTTTTTCTTTTTTCCTTCTTTGTTTTGACACGCTTGTTCAGTATGTCACCTTGTTGGCATGCTGATGTTTCTCTATTTCTTCTTTACAACATTTCTCACAAATATCTCCATTAAAAATGAAGTGTCCATGAAGCATATGCATCCAATTCTATTCTTATATGCTGATCTTTCTTTTCTTTCTCTTTGCTTTTTCCATTTCTTTTGGTTTTGGGGTGGAAGTGAAAGTGTGCCTTGGTGCACTGAAAAGATTACACTATTTTGGGGACCACAGTTCAAATCGTAGAAAGTTAGAGACAACTTCCTTGCAATTCAAGGGGAAGATCACATATTTCTGATCTTTTCAGACCCCATGATGCAAGAATAATTGAGTTCCTTTTTGCTACCAACAAAGGGATATGGTTTCCCCTTGTTGTTCTCATTGAACTCCTACTCCCATGAGTTATTCATAGTGATTATCAACAACAACTAAGCCTTAATGCCAAACTAGTTGGGTTTGCTATATGATGCTTTGATGCTATTCGAATCTATTAGATTCATAGCAATCAATATCATCAGTTTAGCTAAATATGGATTTAAACCATGAACCTTCTTGACTAGGCAAGCATGTGGCTTTTTTTTTTGTCCTCTGAATTTTTTAGTATTAAAGATTTGCACTTGAGAGTTGCGTGTCTATTTATAGGAACAAACAACAATTGGCTCAGCAGAAGTCCGGGCTGTGTTTAGCAGTGGTAGCGGTCGCGTTGCTGGATGTATGGTCATGGATGGAAAAGTAGTGAAAGGCTGTGGCATTAAGGTCATTCGAAATAAAAAGACTGTCCATGTTGGTGTTCTGGATTCCCTGAGACGAGTTAAGGAAATTGTTAAAGAGGTACACTTTGGTTCTGTTTTCTGACAGTGGGTCAAATTTCTGATCAATATTTGTTAGCAGTTCATTTGCTTACTCATGGTGTCTATGTCATGCTTTTCTGGATCTGCATTTTGGATTTGGTCTCAAATCACATTTTATGCATGCAAATGGGCAATCTAAACTCTTTATTCGGGAGTATGGAAGGAATTATCAGCCCAAATATTTAATAACTGCTTAGGACTAAGAAGTCACAGAGGTTCATACAATTGATAATCTGATATCTATAATTGTTTCTCTGTTTCTTTTCCTGTTCCCCTTATGAAATGTGACGACTACATTATTGGAAAATTTTCAGCGAGTTGCATGAAGCTTTTACTTATTCTAAATAAATTCTAGAGGTGGAAGTGTATTTTTTCAATTCTTCTGAATCTCTCAGGGTTGAACTCTATTACTTCTACTTAGTTGGGTTTCCTTTTGGTATCTCCTTTTTACATCATAGTAAAGAAGTAAACAAACAAGTTTGTCTAAAGTTAGTGTTCTGCCAGCTCTATTCCAATTTTCCTCTTTGGTATTACAAGGTAAAAGCATATGAGAATCTCGAGCAGTTGCAATTTGTGTTGAATGAAACAACTGGATTATTCAATTTCTTATTTCTATCATAACTATTTCATTCTTAGAGTATTCGAGTTCCTATTGATAAATTGAGTCGCTGGAATGCAGTTACAGGGATTCCAGCTTGTGCTGCTCTGCATTTAAGTGTTATGAAGAACTTTGCCTTTGCATTTGCAGTATTAACTAGTTGTATTTTAGCATGAATAACATTTCATTTTTTCGCCAGGTAAATTCTGGGCTGGAGTGTGGTATTGGGGCGGAAGTCTATGATGATTGGGAAGAAGGAGATATAATCGAGGCATTTGACACAGTTGAGAAGAAGCGAACCCTCGAAGAAGCATCAGCTTCCATGGCAGCTGCACTGGAAGAAGCAGGAATTAACTTGTAGAGGAACCTACATTTGGCTTGAAAATTTGCAAATTTGCTTTCCCTGATGGATGCAAGAAAAGCATTACAATTCATACAAATCAGTGCTCTATCATTGCTCGGCAAGAGGAATATATATTCGAGTTAGCCTTGGCATGCAATTTATTTCAAAAGTGCCAAGTGCTTGAGAGTCTGAGGTCTGAGCTTGCGGTGATTTTGCCCGTTGTATGCTTTACTGTTTTTCTCTTTAAATGTATATATCACATCTTAGCTTCTTTATGTAAAGGAGGAAAAATCATACAGCTCCATTAACGATTATATGCCTCAAAAATATTTTGTAATGTCACTCCAAGAGGGTAAGAATTTTTTTTTTTTTTTCAAACGTTCTCATCCGGATAGGTCGAGCATTAACAGTATGGTATTTTAAATTGCATTTGATTAAGATGAAGTTTTCTAAAAACTCCGCTTTGTTTTTTTTTTAAATATCACGAACATTTCGTGTAGGTGGAATAGCTTTTTTTTAAGAAAATATAGAATTTTTGAATTAGAAAGATTTTTTCTAAGTTTAAATTTGTTCATCTGAAATTTTTATTTTTATTTATTTATCATTATTTTTTCCACTAATGTATTTTAATTTTCAATACATATTAACTCATGCTAGAAAGTTGATCAATACAAAATAATAGTCTATAAATCGAGATGGATAAAAAAGAAATAAATCTATTTTTATGAAATGGATGAGGCATTTTATTATATTATTTTTAAAAAATTACTATAATTATATACTTTGTATTTTGAAATTTCATAATTTTGTTAGTCAGATATGGATAATATTTTATAAAAATAAAAAAAATACTAAATAAATATAACAAGAAAAATACAAAAGCTTCATTATTTTTAAAAGTTTTTATTAAAATAAAATAAATTGACCCACTGAGAGGGCATGAGTATAAGAAGGGCGTGTCCGGTTCAAAAATTTCAAATTTGAAAACAGAACAAACGGTCAACTTTTTCTCAATTGCACAACGCAGATTGAATGCTCTTGCCTTTTCTTTTTACTTTTTAATATTATTACATATTCAAATCCAACAGTACTCATCAATGGAAGATCACACTCATCAATGGCAGGACTCTGATCCACTTCTCCTCACTGACGTTTCATGCCACTGTAAATATCTTCTCCTTTCTCCTTTTCTCTTTCTTCTCATACTGCTTCTCTAATTTCTTCTTCAAACTTGGCCCTTGCCAGACACTCAACCTCATTCTCCAAGATCTTCGACTTTCAATATGGAGGATCCTGATTCTTCTTCCAACCCAGATAACGGTATGTCTGTCATTCTTCATTTTTTGCTGAATTTAGTATTTCTGTGTACAATTCACTTGATTTTTGCTTGGAATTCAAACAAGTGATGCCACTGACGGTATTGTTTTCATATTCTCACTTGTTTACCCTTGAATCGGCCTTCAAGTTTCAGATATTTTAGAGAGGTTTTTCCAGAATTTAATTGAGCTCTATGGTTTCTATCTTCCCAGGTCGCTCCGTGCTCGGTTTTTCTTTAACATCTCCTGATCTGGTTATTTGCGGGGGTTCCCCTGAGATACCGATGACTATCTGTGGAGATTCCCCTGAATTCTCGGAAAGGAACAAGTATAAGTGTTCTTTTGAGCTCTCTCTAGAGAATGGTATCAAGGATACTGATACCAAAGATACCCATAAATCCCCATCTGTAAAGTTTTCTTCAATATGCCAAACATTTGACAGAGAATTGTCTCCTGAATCTTCCTTGGAGCTCCTTGTAGAGCCATCAGAGGGAGAGAAATTCCCAGAAAACCACCCATCTGCTGGAAGTATCAAAGCAGAATCCACTGATGTGGAAGCTCAATTGTTGAAACCAATGGGAACCTCTGAAGCGGCAGAATGCAACTCACCTAAAGTAATACCTTCTAATCATCTTTTAACATCACTCAATGATTTGAAAGAAAACAAAACTTTACTGACCTTTTCTTTTCTTTTTCCCCAAAATTAAACAAATTCGAGTAGCAAGGTAATAGTGAGCAAGAAGTGAAAGGAGATTACCAGGAGCTACTTAGACTTGTTGAGTTTCAGAAAAGGGAACTAATGGAGACGAGGAGGGCATTGGAGGAATTTAAGAAGGAAAATCAACTTAAGGATAGGGAATGCCAAGATGCTTGGAAATCTTTACAGGATCTCCAGAATGAGCTTATGCGCAAGTCTATGCATGTTGGGTCCTTGGGTAAGGAAATTTCATTATTTTCTTTGGTATTCAGTTCAGGATTTTTCTTTAAAAGAAAAATAAATGATCTTTTTTCTTTTGTGTATGTGTGTGTGTAGCATTTGCCATTGAGGGACAAGTGAAAGAGAAGAGCAAATGGTTTTCATCATTGAGGGACATGACTAGGAAACTGAAGGTACTAAAATAATTACGACAGGAGATGTCCCTATGTTCAAATTGATATGCAATGATATTAGTCTTTAAAGTTACATTTTGCAGCTTATGAAAATGGAGCACATAAAGCTATCAGAGGAGGCATCTGGATTTAAGAAGTGCCTTACTGATATGGAGGATATGAGGTCTGCCATTCAGTCCAAGAGTAAGTTAAAATTATATTAACAATTTTTTTGAAGTACTATTATTAAGGATTTTTTTCCCCTCTTTGTTCTTAATTTAAATGTTCATGTTCTGATAGTGAAGGAGCAAATAGATTTGCATGAAGATCTCAAGATTAAATTTGTTGAAGGGGCCAGGGAACAAAAGGAACTGTACAATAAGGTTTTAGAGTTGAAAGGTAGCTGTATGCTTGCTTTTTGGTATCCAAGGCTTGTCCAGATTGGAAGTCAAAGAGGTTTTATTGAAAACTGATGCTTGCTTGCAGGAAACATTAAAGTATTTTGCCGATGCAGGCCATTAAATGCTGAAGAACTTTCATTAGGTGCTTCAATGGCTATTGATTTCGAATCTGCTAAAGATAGTGAGCTCACTGTAATTTCAAATGGGGTACCCAGAAAAACCTTCAAGTTTGATGCTGTCTTTAGCCCTCAAGCAGATCAAGGTAATAGCAACTCAATCTGAAGTCACATTGAAGTTTCAAGTTATTGATGCTGCAATACATGCTGTTCCTTTTAGTATTATTTAATAACCTGTTTGTTTTTGCTTCTTTACTTAGCTGATGTTTTTAAAGACACTGCTCCATTTGCAATCTCTGTTTTGGATGGGTTCAATGTATGCATATTTGCTTATGGACAAACTGGAACTGGGAAAACGTTTACAATGGAGGGTTCAGCAGAAGCTCGCGGGGTGAACTTTAGGATCCTTGAGGAGATATTTCGCGTTATTAAGGAGCGCCACATGCTATTTCACTACGATGTATCAGTGAGCGTTCTAGAGGTATATAATGAGCAAATACGAGATTTGCTGGGTTCAGGCTCCCAGCCAGGAGTGGCTGCAAAGAGGTAAGATTGAAAATTTGGGCCAATTCTATTTCTTATGCTTCCTGGAACGTTTTACAGCAAGGATTGGTTTTCTAAAGAATTATTTATTCATTCTATTTTGCTTATAAATGCATAGATTGTGTGTCATTAATGAAGAAGAGGATAAATTATTACACGAGTAAAGGCTTTATTTCTTAGCTGTTTTCTTGGAAAACAAAGATTCTAACAAAGCAATTTTCTTTCTCTCATCTGTTGTGCATTTTTTTTTGGGAGAACTGGACAACTCTCAAATGGTTTTTTCACTGTACTGTAGGTTGGAAATCAGGCAAGTGGGTGAAGGTCTGCATCATGTCCCAGGTTTGGTCGAAGCACAGGTAAACAGCATAAGTGAGGCTTGGGAAGTTCTACAAACTGGAAGTAATGCAAGAGCAGTTGGCTCAACAAATGCCAATGAGCAAAGCAGCCGATCCCATTGGTATTTGAACCCCATATTACCATTTGAATATCAAGTTCGTTAAATTTGCTCTCATAAAAGAATAAAATCTAATCAGGAGTTTTGCTAAAGGCTACTGCGTATTTATCTCATGATACAGCATTCACTGCGTGATGGTGAAAGGAGAGAATTTATTGAATGGGGAATGTACAAAGAGCAAGTTATGGTTGGTTGATCTAGCAGGGAGTGAACGAATAGCAAAAACAGAAGCCCAAGGAGAGAGGCTCAAGGAAACTCAAAATATCAACAGATCCTTATCTGCACTTGGTGATGTCATATCTGCTCTTGCAACTAAAAGCCCCCACGTCCCATTCAGGTTGTAATTTACTTGCTAGTCTTTATTTTATTGATTTGGATGTGAATTTCACCGACACAGAACTTGCATCCTCAGTTATAAATACTCAAAATGTGTGCTCACCGTGTAGGAATTCCAAGCTCACCCATCTGCTTCAAGATTCCTTAGGTACCTCTCTAAATTTCCCAAAAAAGTAAAAGAGTATGGAGATTCCAATTTTGTTGGTTCTTTTTTCTTTTGTTCTGTATTATTGGTAACTATGCAGAATGAAAATGAGAAGCCTGACGAATGGATTTTATATTTGGTTAGGAGGAGATTCAAAGACACTCATGTTTGTACAGATAAGCCCCATTGAAAATGACCTGGGTGAGACCCTATGCTCACTGAACTTTGCGAGCAGAGTGAGAGGGATTGAGTTGGGTCCTGCAAAAAGGCAATTGGACACTACTGAACTTCTCAGATACAAACAGATGGTACAACTTATTAGGATTGCTCCATCTTCATTAAAGGTTTTATGTATTGTTGTCATCTTTCTCTGAAGCTAGGAGCTATGCTTATGAAAAATCTTAATTCTTCTACTTGTAAGGCTGACAAATCAAAACAAGACTTAAAGACTAAAGATATTCAAATCAAGAAAATGGAGGAGACTATTCATGGATTAGACATGAAGGTGAAAGAAAAAGACCTCAGAAATAAGAACCTTCAGGAAAAGGTAACATATTGGGGACTCATTATAAATTTGGCGTTAAAATACTCATAATTCTATACTCATTATAACCTTTTCCCCTTCTCTGAGACAAAATCATGCCGCTTTTATGACTTTGACATGTCTTAAGCATAGTTATTTCTTGCTGATTTTGCAGGTAAAGGAGCTGGAGTCACAACTGCTAATTGAAAGGAAGCTAGCACGTCAGCATGTAGACTTAAAGATAGCAGAGCAACAGAACCAACAAATGAAAATGCAGCAAGATGAGCAAGCAGCACCGAGGCCACCATTCGCAAACAGACTATTAGGAAGTAACAAGAATTCCAATGAACATAAAACTATTTCAACGGGCAACGATCAAGTAAATTCCTGTCAACCACTTGCGGAGAACAACAGCTACAAACCTACACTTCTTCCCCTTCTAACAGATGACATTGCCAAGTATATTGATCCCACAGAAAAAGAAAACAACCCAGAGATGACTGAACAACTAGCATTGCCAAAGAGAACTGGCAGAGCCTCAATTTGCACAACAGCACAACGGATCCCAGTAGCTCCAGCTCCACGACGCACCTCACTTATTCCCCTACCAAACGTGCGCGGTTTAGCTCAGCTGGCACCGCAACTTGTACCATTGTCATTATGCAATGATGATATGCAAGAAGAAACAGAAGGGTCTGAAGCTAACTGCACGCCAGAGCAAATTAGCAATAGTCCTAAAGGAAAAAAACAAGGCACCAGAAAGCTAAGCAGCATATTGAGACGAAGCATTCAAAAGAAAGCTCAGACTCCAGCACAGCAACATCTAAGGAAAGGAGGTATAAATGTTGGGATGGAGAAGGTAAGGGTCTCCATTGGAAGTAGAGGGAAGATGGGTCATAGGGTATTGCTAGGCAATGGCAGAAGAGGAGGAATGAAGGATACTCAGCAGAACAGGAATCAAAGGGAAAAGGAGAGAGGATGGAATATTGGAACGGTTGGAAGAACTGGAATTTGAAGATTGTGTTATTTATGACTTAAATTTTCTTTCATGAGAGAAGGAGAAAAAAAGAATCAGCTTTTATTGATTCTTTGTAGTGCTAAATCATCTGTTTGAATCCATGTAATTGAATGGTTGATGTACAGCATGTGCTTCTTGCAAGAATTCAAATATTCTTTTGTGGGCTATTTACTATTATAACAATTGAAATATTGAAAACTCTATCCGAGTCGGTGTCACCCAATCAATTCAAACATGTCAGGTTAAAAGTCATGGTAGAATGCATGATGAGCTTATTGATTTGTTCACATCTTAAAGTTGTTGTGTTTGGTTTTGAAAAGAGATGTAATTTTGTACCCATTTGGTTTAGCAATGTTTGTAAGGATTTTAGAGGTCAAGTTTGATTTTTTAATATTTAATAAAAATTACTTATATTTTTAAATTTAATTAATTTATTTAAAATTAAAGAAAAATATAAACGATCTGATATATAAATTTGAATACATGAATATAAATTACTACAATATTTGGATCATTTATAAAATTATAGGGATGAATTATAACTAACACTACTATTTTATTAATGAAAAAACTTTATAAATATAAGGACAAAATTATATATTTTACTAAATTTTAAGAATTAAAAATGCAATTTTTACCCTAATTAAAATTTTATTTAATTGATTTTTAAATGTTATATTAATATTTATTAACAATATAAAATGTAAAAGCCTAAAAAAAATATAATTTTTTTTATTACAAATTAAATTATATGATGCAACTTGAAAAATTTTAAGATGATTGAAATTTTAGATAATCTTAATAAATTTTAATATTAAAATTAAATAGTAAAATAGCAAAAAAAAAAAAAATACCCCGAGTTTTTACTTATCCAACAACGGATTATTTAATTTATTTTTAAAATAAAGAGTTTATTTGATCTTTTAAAAAAATTCAAAGGGCTTGTATAGATCAAAATAAAACTTAAAGGGCTTATTGATTATTGGGTCAACATCGAAGAACTTAATTAGCCTTTTTTAAAACATGATTTTATATATATATATATATATACAACACATTGAATTAAAAACTTAGACAATATGTTTCACTTATATTAAGATTTATTAGATAAAAAAATTAAAACATTTATCATTTTTTACATTTATATTATAATCTTAAAATTTTAGATAATAAAATTAATCTTTTCACATTTATCTCAATTTTAACTATTTATTTTAATTAATTTTTTTTTAAAAAATTTAATCCAATGTAGAATTATTTCTTAAAAAGTCTATTAAATAAAAAAATTAAAACATTTACATTAATTTATATTTATATCTAAAACTTTAAATTTTAGATAATAAAATTAAATTTTTTTCATTTTATTTCAATAATAATTAAAAAAAATAAATTAAATATAAAAATTATTAAAATTAATAATATAGTCCTTAAAGTTTTATCCAACTAATAAAATAATCCTTAAAATATAAATTTTTATTTTAACAAAGTCATTTTTTTTATTGTATTATTTACTTCTAGCTCTGATTTTTATACACATATTATTATTTAATCAAAATTTAAAATGTAAAAAAATTATAGTATAAAATATATAATATTATTTCATTTTATTTAATATTATTGATATGAAATACAATTTTTATCCAATCAATCAATAAATTAATATATATCACAAATATAATTGGTATATAAATAAATAAAATAAAAATATTAAATATTTTAAATAACGTATAATTGAGACAATTCTACAAGATTAAGTATGTACATTTAATATTATTTATGTATATTTAATATTATTAATATAAAATATAATTTTTATATATTAAAATATTTATATAATTTATAATAATGAATATAAACCTTTAATGAAATATTTTAATATATAATATTTATATGTGATATTTTATATAATAAAAATTTATTTGTAAAACATTGATTTAATATTATATATGATGACTATAAAGTAAATTTACTTTTAAAATAAAATTTAAATTAAAGTGCTATATACTTATAAATATAAAATTTTAAAAATTATATTATAATTTAATATTAACTTTTAAAATTTAATTTAATTTTTTTAATTATAATTATAATAAATGGAGAAACGATTTTGTTATACAAAATTTAAAATTTAAAATATAAATATGAATTAATATAAATATTTAAATTTTTTTATTCAACAAATGTTTTAGAAATAATCCTGAATTACAAATTTTTTGTTAAAATTGATTAAGAGGGATGATTGAAATTGAGGTAAATATAAAAAAATTAATTTTATTATTTTAAATTTTAAAATTAACATATAAATATGAAAAATGATTTTAATTACATATTCCATTATTATTCCATCCTCATAATTGTTGGGGAAGAAAGTTGAGAATTTACGTTTGGATCCAATGAGCTATTTTTTAGTATTTACATTCAAAGCTTTTTCTTTCGTCACATTTTTATCTATTAAAATAAAATTCTCAACGAATTATTTTTAAAAAAGAATTGTTTTATTTTAATATAATATTATTTAAAATAAAAATATATAGTATTTTTAATAAAATCAGACTTTTTTTTTTGAAAAAAAAAAAAAAGAAACTCTAATGTGTACCCACTAAACTGTCAATATCTCAAGTCCCATCTCCATCCAAAATGGGTCCTTGGATTCAACCCAACTCCCTAGCACTTGATTTCTTGGACCTTCAACAACCATAGATTTAGCCCAAGAAAATCATCAAATTCAAATCTTTTTTTAATTAAAAATGATTTCATATGAAATTCAAAATAATATAAATACCTGTTTTATAAATTATAGATGTATAGATTCAAACTTGTAATTTAATGTTCTAAATATTTAAAAATTAATAATATTTTAAGAATAGGAGCAGCCAATGAGAGAATTTGAAGTGGAAAGAGTTTGGTATAAATGAAAATCCATAAAAAGAAAATAAAGAATCAAAAATTGGTAATTTTGTGACAGAAACTTGAGAAGATTCATTATTAGTTGTAAATGTAGTATAGATGCATGGTATCATTAAGAATTCAAAAGCTCATTTGGTCACCTCCACCAACTCATTCATTCACCACATACCATAATTTTGATATGTCTAATCACCATTAAAGCTTCCTCCTCTCCTCTCACCTCCTATCATTACTGTAACATTTCAATTCCTACTCTACCATCTATTTTTATTATATATTTATTATAAAATTAAAAAAATAGAGTGCTAAAAACTATGGGTAAGATTTACGTGTGAGACTGCAAACATTTCCTCTTAAATACAATAAACTGATTTAAATTTATAGATGTATTTGTTACTTGAAGGGGATGTGTTGACCCATTTAGAGTTCAACCTCTTATTTTATTTTTTTGTTCTTTTTCTAACTCATCATCCACTTGGTCTAGCTCTTTGCATCACAACCTATCATACGACGTGACTTGCTTTAATACCATATCAAATTTGCTCATTGACGTCAATTGCCCTTTTTGTGCTCCTCGCACAAACAAGCCCTTCTTTCCCTCTCATTATCACCCTATAACGCTATGAATGTGACATTTACATTTAGAGAGTAAATGCAATATTTATATTTATATTTATATTTATATTTAGAAAAAGTAAAATATACATTTTAATAAAATTAAATTTAGTAAAATATAATTTATTAAATTTGAACTCCTTATATTGTTATTTAGCTAGAATAATAAAAAAGAAACTTTTTAAACTTTTTTTAAGAATGAGACAAGCTAAATATAGTAGTATATTAAAAATAAACACACATTTAATTTATTCTTATTTACAAAAAGTCTCTACCTGCTTTATTTTAGGTCTATCACTGCGTTCACAGATTTTTTTTTTTTTTTTTCGTTGTATTTTTAATGTGTGTTTGCAGCTAAATTTTATAGGATTAGAGTTTTTAGAGCTACTTTTGAGTAGTCTAATGATGCTTAAATATCCATCATCTTCTTTATTTTAGTGGCTGGGTATGGAGACCTTCTATAAATGAAAAACTCTTGGCAAAAGAGCTTACCCAAAAGGTGGTGGCTAAAACTTTCTTCCGTCTATTGCCTCGATATGCTTATTTTCTTTCTAAATCTAGCACTTGACCATGGTTGTTGCTATCATCAAGTTAAGCTGACTCTTCGCTTGCAGATTTCCAAAATACTTCACTTTATTTCTTTTGCAAAACTATGCATTCAGTGGATTTGAGATCAAAGACCAAATAAATCAAAAATTTAAAATTAAAATTCATCTAAAATTAAAAATTAAAATTAAATCCAATTTCATATACGACCAAATTAAATCAAATTAAAAATTGATCCAATTCAATTTATATATTTGGTTCTTGCACAATCAGATGCTCAAATATTCAACATAAATTTAAATAAATGTTGAAATAAAATTTTCATTAACTTTTTGAGAATAACTCTAAGTTACTATCAAATAATAAATTAATAAAATATATATAGAAAATAAATTAAAATATAGGAAATATAAAATCGTCGATGGACTTGTGGGCAATCAATACTATTGTGCCTTTTTTTTTTTTTTTCGTTGTGGGCTGTCAACACTGAGGAGGCAGGCACTGCAAGGCAGCTATGAGACACCATAATCTAGTGAGTAGGTGGTGCTACGAAACTGGCAGGGACAAGGTTGTCCTGACGCTGAGAACTTGGGCAAGGAGGCGCTACGAAGCTCATTGCTAAATCATTTAATAATCTTTGTAGTTATTTCTAAGGAGAGTCATTATTAAAAGATGGCTCTCTTTTTATAACAAAGAATCATTATTAAGACTGTTTCGATAAAGGTAAAGAAAATTCTATTAATAAATAGATATATAATTAATAACAAATTATAATAGTTGATAAATTAAGTTATAGTATTTAAATTGAATAAATCATGAGTTAATTGTATTGGAATTGAAATTAAATAAATAAAAGATCACATTAACAACGTGCAAAATTAGAAGAGAAGAGAAAGCGGCAGCACATTCATTGGATGAAACGCGTGGAGATGGGGATGAATGCAAATCTGAAGCGACGATGGAATTGGCCCACAACCAAATGCCAGATGCCCAACGTTGTTCTTACTGTACAAGTGGAGGCTCCTCCTTTTTAATTTTTGGCTAATTTGTGACATAATGTCTGAGGTTTAACAAAATTAATAGTTTAGACCTGTCATTTTAATAATAAATAATTTTATTTTATTATTAAAATAGTCATTTTATGAAAATTTATTATTAAATTTAGTATATATAATTTTATCGAATTCATAACTTTTGTGTTAATAAAATAAAAAAATTGATATTTCCGAATATAAGTAAATTTGGATTAATTAAACAAAGGAACAGTAAATCACTACCATCATTTTTTTAAAAAAGAAAATTATTGTGTTAATGAAAACCAAAGGAAGGATAAGTATGAAAGATGTGATCAATTCATTTCCTAGTGAATGAGATAAGCTTGGGAATAAAATCTAACTTCTTAAGCCCAATAGTGAATTTTGAGAGATTTTGATGCCCCCACCATTTTCATATCCTCTACTACTACGCCTCTACTTCATGGATAAGGAAAATTCTCTCACCAATTATATAATTTCACACGTGACGATTTTAATTAATTCACATCTATAAAGTGATTACTTCGGCGTGCTAAATTAAATTAAATTAAATTATATTTACAGTTAACTAAAAAATTTATAATTATATAATAAAAAGTCCCTGTGTATATAAATCATGTTTAGATTTAAGAATTTAACAATTACACTTTACAAAATTTAAATTTAGATTATTAGATTTTTTGAAATTTACGTGTTAAATGTCAGTAAAAAAAAAATTAAGATGCTATATTGAATTTTTATGTATATATATATATGCTAAATATAAAACTTAGGGTCACAATTAATAAAGTTTATTGGTTTTTCAACCCATAAAACATGATGATCTAAATTCTTTCCGATTATAATATTAAATAGATATATATTAAATCTTTTCACTTATAAATGATCTTAATAAAAGATATATATCTTTCGAATAATCCTTAGTATTTTGTTTGATTTGGACAAAAAGATAATCTCAATAGATTTTTTATGAATTATTTATTTAAAGGAAATATAAAAGCAAAGAACAATTAATACAATGGAAAAAAACTTTCTCCTTGCTTTAATTCCTGGTTTGTTAAGATTCGTTTCGCATAAAAAGATTTTTTTATAAAATTTATATTCTATGTAAATATTTTATGATAAATATATAAAGAAAACTCGAATTCAAGATTTTACCAATTTTTTATAATTTTTATAAATAAATTATTTTTTAAAAACCTTACCGCATGTAAGGGTAGAGATCTCACCCATTCCTTCCATCAAGCCACAACGCATTAATGAAAAACAAGCTACAATAATAAGTTATTAATAGAGGGCCATCAACGAATCTAAAATCTCCATCTATTATCCAATTTGGGCAGAGATCTGCCTTATCTAAGTTATCCATTCAATATAAATTATTATCCAATAATGCAAAAGCCACTATGCAAGACCCGATCTCCTTAATGGAGGAAGTCACTCTCTACGATCAGCATAATCTCTCACTGTTTGTAGCAAAACTCAAATAGTTTATCAGTAATATTTCTATTTACAGTGTTAAATTTTTTAATTTTATTTTTTTAATTTAAAATTAATATAATTAAGATATTATTAAAAGATTAATTGAGTTCGACTCAATAAAAATTTAATAGAGTTTGAGTCGTCTTATAAACGAATCACGTTTAAACTTAACTTTTAATTTTTTAGTTTGAATTTTGTAATATTCAACTCATTAAAATTCATGTATTAAACTTGTTTTCATATTCATGAACGAGCTCATCAATTGATTTATTGAATAAGTTAGTAATTAAACTCATTAAATATGCTGAGCTCAATGTTATAAAAAAATTGAACTCAATTTAAAATTTATGTAAACTTTTATAAATCAAGTCTAAGTTTTTCAAAATTAGCTCTACTTAATTCTATTACATTCTTAGAACCGGTAGAAATTCAGCTTATTAAAATTTTAAAAACTCTTCTTATATATATTTTTATGTATATTTTTTTAACTAAAATTATTTAATTTTAAATTTATTAATTATAAATTAAAATTTATTATAAATATAAATAAATTAACTGTATAATTAAATTTGATAAAAATTTAATTTATTTTAATATTTATTAAATAATTAAATTTAAATTTATTAATATTTAGTTTAACGTTAAAATAAATAAAATTTGAGTTTGAAAAAATTTTTTGATCAACTGAATTTAAATTCTTCAAAATTTAGTTTAACTCGATTCGTAAATAATATATTAAAATTGATCTACTTGCCTCGCTAAAAACGATAATAAAAAGTATAAGAATAATTCTCTAACTATTCGAGTTTAAGTTTTCTCTCCAATAAAAAAAAAAAAAAAAATTCGAGTCTATTGACGTCTCTCGTTATCGGCAAGGGTGTTGACATTCTAATAGTGTACTAGAAAAGGCTATCTTGGTCTGTTTCAAATCCTTCCCGACAATGGATTAGAACCATAATTAAGATTTCAAATCAGACCAAAATCGATTGATAGCCGCCCAATATTATATCTTATATAATAAACTTAATTTACACTCGTGCATTTGCGCCACCGCTTGGATGAGAATGTGGTAATCCTATTTGCGCATGCAATTCAAGTCACATTCATATGAATAGTCATCAACCCATGTCCACAAATAGCTTTTTACAAACAGCTGCTGCCTCCATCCTCCTACTACTATAAATAACCCACAGCCACCCTCAAGTTCACTACCAAATTCATTCTTCAACTCTCTCTCTCTCTTTGCACAAAAGCCTTCCCCTGCTCCTCAAAATCTGCCCAAATCCATTGACTTCAACAGAAATGTCATTTACGATGAGAAACTACAGACCCACCACATTCTTCTCTGGTATTCCCATAATAGACCTCTCTAAACCCGATTCCAAACGCGCCCTTGTTAAGGCCTGTGAAGAACTTGGATTCTTTAAGGTTGTCAACCATGGTGTCCCTATGGAATTCATTTCCAGGCTTGAATCTAAAGCTCTCAGCTTCTTCTCATTGCCTCTTTCTGAGAAGGAAAAAGCTGGCCCTCCTAATCCTTTTGGCTATGGTAACAAAAGTATTGGACCAAACGGCGACGTAGGTTGGCTCGAATACCTTCTCTTCACCATCAATCAAGATTCCTTTTCCCAGAGGTTTCTCTCAGTTTTTGGACACAACCCAGAAGAGTTCAGGTACGCAATTTGTCACAAAATTAATCAGAGTTAGAAATTTTTTCTCTCTCTCTCTCTGTTTTTTTTTTTTTTTTCCTTTTCACAGAAAAAAAATCGATTTCTTACTGTTGGTTTCGTTCAGGTCTGCTTTGAATGATTACATATCAGCTGTGAAGAAGATGGCATGTGAGATTCTTGAAATGATGGCTGATGGACTAAGGATCCAACCGAGAAACGTGTTCAGTAAACTTTTAATGGACGAACAGAGCGACTCTGTTTTCCGGCTAAATCATTACCCACCAATTGCAGGAATTCAAACTCTGAATTCTAACAATATGATAGGATTTGGAGAGCACACAGACCCGCAAATCATTTCAGTTCTTAGATCCAACAACACATCTGGCCTGCAAATCTCTCTTGGTGAAAACAACTGGGTTTCAGTCCCACCTGACCAGAACTCCTTTTTCATCAACGTTGGTGACTCTTTGCAGGTAAGCATCCCCAATACACAGCCTTGGTGATTCCAAATACCCATTTGTTTCATCATACTCGGAAAGAAGAGTAACTGTTGCTCGCATTTCTCTGTTTCCTGAATTGTATTGGTACAGGTTATGACTAATGGGAGATTCAAAAGTGTGAGGCATAGGGTTTTGGCAAACAGCATGAGGTCTAGAGTTTCAATGATATATTTTGGTGGGCCACCTTTGAGTGAGAAAATAGCTCCATTGCCACCATTGATGAAGGAAAAGGAAGAAAGCTTGTACAAAGAATTTACATGGTTTGAGTATAAGAGATCAGCATACAACTCAAGATTGGCTGATAACAGGCTTCATCACTTTGAGAAAGTAGCAGCGTCATGAATGCGCACTGAATTCATAGGATATTATTACCACAATAGTTACTCTTTTTAGTAAATGTTGTTGCAAATACTTAATAGCACTTTTTTCTTTTTTTAATTTACATAGATAATATGTTATTATACTTTTTGTTTTACAAGACAATAATTTTATTATTACTATCTATTACCGTCTCACCAAGTATTTTCACATATTTATTACACTCTTTTTATTTTATAATTTTTATTTATTTTTTTAATAATTTAAAAATTATTATTCATTTTTTACATAATAATATATAAATTATTTATGAATTTGTGGGAGATAGTTTTTATTATAAATTAAAAATAGTAGATATTTTAGCCTAGAAATCAGAGAGTAAGATTCTGGAAGGGTAAGAAAACATCGACGTCAATATTCTAGAGAACTTTGGGGTTTTATTACACGTGATGAAAACTAAAAAAAAAAAAAAAAAAATGAAAGCGCGTATCTCCTCCATCGCCATCCATGCGCAAATTGGAAATGATGATGATTGACCAGGCTAAGACTATGTGCCACCTCATTTCCTTTCTCTGTGGGTATGGTCCTTATCGACTTCAATAGATTTTTTTTAAAAATAAAAAATAAACTACGATTTTCTTGAAAGGTAAAATCAATTGCAGCACGGACATTGGACCCAGCACATGGAATCTGAATACAACAATTTTTTATTTAAAAAAAAAACAAAGGAGGAAGTTATTAGAGTATACATGAATCCATATAGAAGGAAAATTGGGAGCAGTCGCACACAGTAAAGTAAGAGTAAGTTGTGGGCTCCCAAGTCCCAAAGTGCAAAGGTGGGGACCACTTTGAGCAGAAATAAAATAAGAGAATGAAAAAAGGAGCTTAAAACGCGTGGAGAGAGAGAGTTCACATACATCCATACATATCCTAAGACTTGGACACTTTTATACCTTTCAAACAACCTCCCTCATTTCCACCAATCATTACTATTTCTTTATTATTATTATTATTTTTAATCATACAAACTGCATTTCCTGTTATAAAACAAACTAGAGATCAATTTTAGTTAGACTTCACTTGTCAAAATTAATTTATAAATAAAAATATCAACATTAAAATTTCATTATTTTACGTCAGATTGTAAAAAATATTAAATTTATTTTTAATTTGTCTATTTAAATTTAGATTTTAATACACAGATTAGTAACATTTCTTGATGAGTGATGGATAAGGAAGAAAAGAATTGGAAATGGAGGTTTAAGGATGTCTTTTATTGTGTACCTGATCTCTTATTCTGGCTTTCTAAACTGCATTGAATGAAGCCTTTCTAATCAGGTTGAACAATCAATTAAACTAAATTAATGTAGGTTAGATTATAAATTCTTGTAATCATTTTTAATTTAAACATAATTATTTTAGAACGTTATAATATGAGAACTAATCATTGCGAAGAACAATCCATATGATCTTTTATTATAATATTTATTTATTATAAATATATATAAAATAATATAAATATGATACAAATTAATAATACACATTTAACATATGAAAATATAAAGTGATGACCGCTGGATTCCTTCACCCCGGGCCAGGGGCTTGACCACAGCCCAAGGCCCATGACGTAGAGGCCCACACACCTGATATACATAACAAGCCTGGCTCATCCAACCTTCAATGCCGGGCTCGACCCATCTTCTTCACTCAAGCCGGCCCGGCCCACACGAAGCAGGCCCTCTCCACTCAGGCTTAGCGTCCGGCCCAACTCTCGGCCTAGCCCAGGATCCAGAGAAATATTCACCAGACAGCCTGACAGATCCGCTCGAATGTACGCACGAGAAGAATCAGAGGCCGTTACGCATGGAGCAGGCGGCTGATACCCTAGTACCTCCGAATCCGCATGGCAGAGACGCGTGGCCCAATCCTGGAGAGACCTTTACACGTCACCAGCAAGCAAGACAATGTATAAAAGAGGAGTCCTCTCCTCATAAAAGGGGAGGCCTTATTCAGTAATACAAAACCCTTGTAAAACCCTATTCTATTGGATCTCAGATCATCATAAAGTATAATAAAAATAGTCAAAAATTAAAGAAAAAATGAGTTGATTATGTGAAGTGGCTTAATAGACTTAACCGAAAATTTCTACAAGTTTCTTAGTAAGTCTCTAAATAGCAATAAAAACATATCTAACATGAAAAAATCAAAATTCTCTTGCACTCATAAATTCACATTTCATGTTATTTTTCTTTAAAAAATAAAAATTTTTTATTCTCTCTAATAAACAAATACAAAGAGTTATTTCATTAAAAGCACTCAAATTAATTTTTTTAAAAAGAAATTTCAAGAGAATTTATCGAGAGTTTTATTATTTAAACACCTTTTTTACAGTAGAGATCTATTCTCTCTTTTGGCTGAATTTCTTTTTTTTTTTATATATATATTTTTTTGCAGTTATATATGACTAATTTCTCTAATTTTAATTAAAGATATATTAAAATTAAAGTTTTAATTTCTATACATCGTGAAATCTAAATTTTATTGTTTATTTTTATTTTTCTAATATTTATAGAATTTCAATTTTTATTGTTATTGTTGGTTTGTTCATCAATTAATAAGGTTGTTCTTCATATTCTCAATATAATATATTGTTAATTTAGATATTTAAATTCGTAATTATTTAAATTATTTAATAATAAATAATAATTAATATAATCAATAAAAAATTATATAATTTAATTTAAATTCACGACTACGTGCGCTGTTACTTAGAATTGAATTTTTTAATTATTAACGTGATTGATAAATTGAATTTAAAAAACGTTATTAGAATTATTTGTTAACTAAAATTAATTAGTGAATATTTTTTAATATCAAGAAATTCACTCTAATTACAATTAATTTACTGATAACTATAATCAATTTATTGAAAAATAAAAATATTTTTTTTTCAATAATCAATTTTAATAATTAAAATAGATATTAATTTTCAATTAAATTTATTTACATCGATTTTCTCTTAAATTAATTATTTAATTTTTTTAATTATTATTTATTTTAATTATTTTATTTTTATTTTTATTTTACTCTTTATCAAAACTCCATTATAATCACCAAATATTTAAAATATTTCAATTGTAATTAGAAAACACATATACTATCAGTTATCGGATTAGCCATATTTAAAATTAAATTAAATATATCTTTAAAAAAATCAATTGTCACTTTGATTTTTAATTAGTATTTAATATTTAATTTATAAAATATAATTATATAATTTTCATATCCAAGCATTAATTGCATGCACTTTATTTTTTATTATTTCTTTATATAGTTTAAATTAATTACTTTTTAAAAAATAAACTTTTCATAAAATAATTAATTAAATGGGGAAAAATAATTTATTTTTCTTTCGGAAGAAATGTTGTCAACTTCTCAGAAAATTAAGAAAAATGACAATTAAATAAATACAATTTTAGTACTTTCTGAAAACTTAAAATTTTTAGTTGAGTTACTCTAACTAGATAAGGTCTCAAGGGTTTCATTTTATGAAAATTATATGAAAAATATTAATTATAAAACTTTTTACAAAAAAATCATAATTAAATAATGTATTTAAAATTTTAACTTTTAAAAATTAAAATTAAAATTGTAATATCCGGCTAGAATCCGGCATCGGAATTCCTGTCGTCCGGTGGAATCCGGGGTGTCGGACTTCTAGAGGAGGGTAGGATTTATGGTTTACTCTGTGTGATATGTGTTTTACTGATTTAACTAAATCTTCTTGGGATCTACCTCAATACCCTCTGCTGATACTACATGTCCCAAGAAGGAAATGCTCCTCAACCAAAACTCACACTTCGAGAACTTGGCATACAAACCATGCTCTCTCAGTGTCTGCAGAACTATCCTCAGATGCTGGGCATGCTCCTCTGCATCTCTGGAATACACTAAAATATCATCAATGAAAACAATGACAAAGTGATCCAGAAACTCACTGAAAACTCTGTTCATGAGATCCATGAATGCTGCAGGGGCGTTAGTCAACCCGAACGGCATTACT
Source organism: Manihot esculenta (assembly GCF_001659605.2). NCBI lineage: Eukaryota > Viridiplantae > Streptophyta > Magnoliopsida > Malpighiales > Euphorbiaceae > Manihot > Manihot esculenta. The sequence continues at coordinate 20,661,154 of NC_035163.2, forward strand.
AAGAACTCATAATGCCCATATCTAGTCCTGAAAGCTGTCGTAGGCACATCTGCCTCTCTCACTCTCAACTGATGATACCCGGATCTTAGATCTATTTTTGAAAAACAACCTGCTCCCGCTAGCTGGTCGAATAGATCATCAATCCTCGGTAGGGGATACCTATTCTTGATAGTGACCTTGTTCAACTGTCTGTAGTCGATACAAAGTCTGAGGGATCCATCCTTCTTTCTGACAAAAAGCACTGGAGCACCCCAAGGTGAGGTACTAGGGCGGATGAAACCCTTATCTACCAAGTCCTGCAACTGTTCTTTCAACTCTTTTAACTCTGCTGGTGCCATCCTGTAGGGAGGAATAGAGATAGGTCTCGTACCTGGCAGCAACTCAATTTCAAACCCTATCTCCCTATCAGGTGGAAGTCCTGGTAAGTCGTCTGGGAACACATCGAGAAACTCTCGAACGACTGGTACTGCGGTTGGTTCCCTCACCTGACTGTCTAGCTCTCTCACATGAGCTAGAAACCCCTGACAACCCCTCCTTAGCAAACGACGAGCCTGAAGGGCTGAAATCATACCTCTGGGTGTACCTCTCCTGTCTCCTCTGAAGACACACTCTGACCCATCCTGGTCTCTAAGACTCACTATCTTTTCTCTACAGTCTAACGTAGCACTATATGTAGATAACCAATCCATCCCTAGAATGACATCAAAATCCGTCAAATCTAGAACCACAAGGTCAGCTGGAAGGTATCTACCCTCTATAACCACTGGACTGAAACGACAGACTGACACTGCCACTGATGGGTCACATTTGGGTCCACTGACCCAGAGAGGATACTCTAACTCAGACCTGATCAAACCCAATCTCTCTATGGCTCTCGAAGCAATAAAGGAATGAGAAGCACCGGGGTCCATCAAAGCATACACATCTGAACACCCAATGATGAGATTACCTGACACCACTGTGTTCGATGTATTAGCCTCCTCCTGAGTCATAGTGAAAATCCGTGCTGGGGCTACAGGATTTCCACCTCGGGAACCTGCTGCTGAAGTAGAGGCTGCCCCTCTCCCTCTACCTCTGCCACTACCCTGAGGCATGGCTGGAGCCACTGGCTGCCCTACTGGCTGTGCCACACTGCCAGAACTCATCTGCTGGGAAGGTGCCACAAAAGTCACCTGAGGACACTCTCGAGCAAAATGCCCCACCTGTCCACATCTAAAACAGGCTGAAGATCCCAACTGACAAGCTCCTCTGTGTGGTCTTCCACATCTCCTACAGGCTGGAATAGTTGTGCCAGAGCTTGAGCCACTACCCATTCCCAGACCAGACTTGACTTTACTCCAGAATCTACTTTTTGTTCCTTTTGTCTTATCCCATCGTTTGCTACCTGAGGTACCTGAACTGGGGGCCTTAGAACCCGAAGCCTGTGCCTGAGACTGTTTTTGAATCTTGGCACTAGCTTCCATCTTCCTAGCTGCATCCACAATAGAGTGGAAACTCTCCTTTTCTGCTGGAAGGATCAAAGAAGAATACCTGGGATGAAGTCTTAAGGTATATCTTCTAGCTTTCTTCTGATCAGTATCATAGGCTTGACCCACATACTGAAGCAAATCTAGGAACTTATCTGTATACTCATCAACTGTCATCTCATCTGTTTGTCTTAACTGTTCAAACTCTATTAGCTTCATCTCCCTGGAGCTATCAGGAAAAGCCCATCCTGCAAACTCATTAGCAAATTCTCCCCACGACATACTGTTCAGTCTAGGCTCTATATAGTTCCTAAACCATTCTTGAGCCTTCTTACACTTTAGTGTAAACCCTGCCATCTCAATGGCTCTACTACCATCCGCACCCAACTCATCAGTAATCCTCTTGACACATCTCAGATACTCAAATGGATCATCTCCTGTATAAAACTTAGGAGCATCCAATTTAAGGTACTCAGTCATCTGTACCTTACTCCCAGATGAACTAGGTGGAGGTATTTGTGCAACAGGGACTGCTGGTTCTGTTTGTGGTGGTGGAGGTACTGGTTCATTTATTTCTGGGTATGCTGCACTTGGATGGGTAGGGGAGGGTGGATACATAGGATATGGTGGATATGATGGGTAATAGTAAGGATATGGCATATATGGCATAGATGTAGGATATGGGTCAAATCGAGAGTACTCCGACATACCTTCCATTGGATACTCTGGAATCTGGGAAACAGCTGGATAATCAAAACCTGAGACCTGAACACCTCCCAGAGATTCTCCCATACCTTCATCCATAGACGGATCAGTCTCCATGGCCTCCCTCTCTTCCTCAGATCTACCTCCTCTAACTATCCCTCTTCTGCTCTCGTCTACAGACCTTCTAGGGTCTATTGACATGCCTTCCCTGCTAGATCTCTGAGACCTTGCCCTCGGCAATGCAGGAGGACGAGCAGCTAATCCCTCACTATCTGATGGGACTCCAGTCAATCGAGCTGATCGACGAGTTCCTCGCATCTTAACTCTGAAAAACAACACATACTATAGCATATCAGCACAACACATCAACATATAGCTCAATCATAGTACACATGCATATGCATTTCATAGCATCAAATAGACAGGACTCCACATCCTATCCTGGTGGACATGCTTTCCTATTGTGCTTGACCAACTCTCTATGAGCCCGACACTGTCACTATAGGTCCGATCATGTGAACCTAGGGCTCTGATACCAATCTGTAACGACCCCAAAATGGACCGTCACCGGCGCTAGGATTCAGGTCAGCTTAAGGCCGCCAGAACCCGTAGCAAGCCTGCTATACTCTCTGTGTACCTGTAAACCTCATACATGATCATACATTTTCTGTGAAAATAAAACTCTTTGCTGAACCAAGGCTTAACCTGTGCATGCACTATCTCTGTACTCTGTACTCTGTACCCTGTACTCTGTACTCTGTACTCTGTACCCTTGACTAGAGCTTGCTCTAGATGGGTTAACTCATACCTGTTAAGCCTGGTTATAAATCATACAGAAAAACATAGACATAGATACATATCCAGATCATGTACAACACATACATCACTAAGTCAAGCACAACTCTAACGTTATACACAACTATAACATCTCTTTACAAGTTACATGTCCACTCTATACGATTACAAGCTCTTGTACTCTTTCTCTTTCTGTACTCTGCTGGACTGTCCCTGTACACTGAACACTACTGAACCTGCAAAACTGGGGTTAAGGGAGTGGGATGAGCTCTATAGCCCAGTGAGTAGAACAGTAAAATATCTCAGTAAAACATGATCTCATGAAATGCGTCATAACACAAACAAACCACATCAAGAGTAAACCTGTCACCACATAATCCCAGTAATCCGTGCCAGGCCGTAGACTGGGGTCCTGGACTTCCTGTACCATATACTGGCCCAGACCCACGACAGTGACTGAGATTAAAAGCTTTCTGGGACTGGCAGGTTACTACAGGAGGTTCGTTCAGAACTTCTCAAAGATAGCAGCTCCTATGACCAAACTAACTCAGAAGAACCAGAAGTTTGTCTGGTCAGACTAGTGTGACGAGAGCTTTGAGGAGCTCAAGAGGAGATTGACTACAGCACCAGTGTTAGCTCTGCCTGTGAGTAATGAGGACTTCACAGTGTTCTGTGATGCATCTCGAGTGGGATTGGGTTGTGTCTTGATGCAGAGTGATAGGGTGATAGCTTATGCTTCTAGACAGTTGAAGAAGCACGAGTTGAATTACCCCACCCATGACCTAGAGATGGCAGCAGTTATCTTTGCACTTAAGATGTGGAGGCATTACCTCTACGGGGTTAAATGCGAGATCTTCACTGATCACAAGAGTTTACAGTACATCTTGAGTCAGAGAGAGCTGAATATGAGGCAGAGGAGATGGGTAGAATTGCTCAGTGATTATGATTGTAAGATCCAGTATCATCCGGGTAATGCGAATGTCGTGGCAGACGCCCTCAGCCGGAAGTCACTAGGCAGTTTATCCCATATAGCAGCAGAACGGAGACCAGTTGTGATGGAGCTGTATAAGCTCTTAGAAGAGGGGTTACAGTTAGAGTTGTCTGGTACAGGTGTGTTGATAGCACAGATGAGAGTGACACCTATGTTTCTGGAGCAGATCGCTCAGAGACAGCATGAGGACCCTGAGTTGCTGAAAATTGCCAGGACTGTTCAGTCAGGCAACAGTGCAGAGTTCAGATTTGACAGTAAAGGGATCCTTCGCTATGGAAGTCGACTTTGTGTACCAGATAGGGGCAGTGTGAAGACAGACATTATGAGAGAAGCTCATAATGCGAGATATAGTGTTCACCCAGGAGCCACTAAGATGTATCAGGCTCTGAAAAGGGTCTATTGGTGGCCAGCCATGAAGAAAGAAGTGGCACAGTTTGTGACAGCTTGTGACGTTTGTCAGAGGGTGAAACTAGAGCATCAGAAACCAGCAGGAATGCTTAACCCATTGCCGATTCCAGAGTGGAAATGGGAGAACATAGCCATGGATTTTGTAGTGGGTTTACCAGCAGCGTCCAACAGGATAGACTCTATATGGGTGATTGTGGACAGACTCACGAAATCTGCTCATTTTCTTCCAGTACGGAGTAACTATTCTGTGGATAAGTTGGCACAGGTCTATCTGGATGAAATAGTGAGATTACATGGAGTTCCAGTGTCTATAGTTTCAGACAGAGGACCTCAGTTTACTTCCCGCTTTTGGCGGAGTCTGCAGAGTGCGATGGGCACGCGATTGGAGTTTAGTACTGCTTTCCACCCACAGACTGATGGACAGTCAGAGAGGACCATCCAGACCATTGAGGATATGCTCAGAATGTGTGTGTTAGACTTTGGCGGTTCTTGGAGGCAGCATCTACCTTTGGTGGAGTTTGCCTACAATAACAGTCATCATGCTAGCATTGAGATGGCTCCATATGAGGCGTTATATGGGAGGAAATGCAGATCTCCTGTTTGCTGGGAAGAGGTAGGAGAGAAAGCACTTGCAGGACCAGAATTGGTCGAGATTACCAGTAGAACAGTGCCCGTGATCAGAGAGAGGATCAGAACCGCACAGAGTAGACAGAAAAGTTATGCAGACATTCGCAGGAAACAGTTAGAGTTTCAGGAGGGGACTATGGTATTGCTGAAAGTGTCTCCAATGAAAGGAGTGGTTCGTTTTGGCAAGAAAGGTAAGTTAGCTCCACGGTACATTGGACCCTTTGAGATTTTGCAGAGGATCGGAAATGTGTCGTATAAGCTAGATTTGCCTGCTTCTATGGAGAGGATTCACCCGGTATTTCATGTTTCTATGCTACGGCAGTTTGTGTCAGATCCGAATCAGGTTCTGAGTGAGCCTGAGGTGGAGATTCATACAGATCTCACCTATATAGAGCAGCCAGTGCGGATTCTGGACACACAGATCAGACAGCTAAGGAACAAGGAGATTCCGATGGTGAAAGTTCTATGGAACCACCATAATCTAGAAGAGTGCACCTGGGAGACGCGGGAGTCTATGCTCCAGCAGTATCCATACTTGTTTTGAGGTTTGTTTCCTCCATTTTATGTGTTATTTGTTTTCGAATCATTCGAGGACGAATGTTTTTAAGGGGGAGAGAATGTAATACCCGGCTAGAATCCGGCATCGGAATTCCTGTCGTCCGGTGGAATCCGGGGTGTCGGACTTCTAGAGGAGGGTAGGATTTATGGTTTACTCTGTGTGATATGTGTTTTACTGATTTAACTAAGTTTTGAGTTGAAATGACCTAAGGCTGATGAGCCAAGTTCGGCCGCCGAAGGTAAGTTCGGCCGCCGAAAGTGCTCAATGTTCGGCTTCCGAATTCAGGTTCGGCCCCCGAACGTTGCATGGTTTTGCATGCGCTTCGGCAGCCGAAACTGAGTTGCTGAGCCAGCAGTGTGGTATCCCTTAGTCAGCATTGTGGGACAGGTGTTATCACCAGATGATGTCCAGAAGGTGGTCACGTCTTCCATGCTTTATTTGCTGAGTGTGAGCAGCTCATGCAGAGTGTTGATCGTTCACAAGGGTTTGAGAGAGTTTGAGAGTTTGAGAGTTTGAGGAGAGTTGGTCCGTTTTCCCTTGGTCAGAGTGTGCAGCTTCCTGTTTACAGAGGTAAGGGAAGAGCTAGAACCTTGTTATATGTTTTCTGAAGGTTTTATGGGGATTAAGGAAAGAGATGCATGCTTAGGGTAGTAAAGGGAGTTTTGATGATTTATGCATGTATATATGTTTATGTGTTATGTTTGATTTGTTGTTTGGGGTTATTAGATAGTTTTGGACCCCTGTGACCATATACTTATGTATATGAGTGTTGAGGAGTTGATTATGCATGTTTGGAGATGTTGAAGAGAAGGAGGAGCTTGGTTTGCCGTCGGGCTGAGTTCTGGATGAACTCAGGTTCGGCAGCCGAAGGTTCATTCGGCCGCCGAACCTCTTGCATGGTGGCTTAGGCTGCCACAGCTTGCCCCGAGAGTTTTACATGTTCGGCTCTGTTTAGGGGGTTCGGCCGCCGAAGGTGCCGCCGAAGGTTAGAGACTTTCGTCTCTGGAGTATGTTTTGGCCCCCGAAACTTGCCCCCGAAAGGGTTCGGCCGCCGAAGCATTAGATTCGGCCGCCGAAGGTGCTTAAGTTTCGTCTCTGGAGAGGACATTCGGCCGCCGAACCTGCCGCCGAAAGTGTTCTGTCCAGCTTTCTTTTGCATGTTTTGCATGGTTAGTTGAGTGAGTTGAAAGGGTTTCTGGGGGAGTGTCATAGAGGTATTCAGAAGCTAGTTTGGTCCCTCATTTTGTTTTTATCTGTATCTATACAGACCAGAGGAACCAGAGAGAGCAGCAGTGAGTACTGCTCTAGAGTGTACAGAACCTGCAGAGTCAGTCCAGAGCCAGAGGTGAGTGGAACTAAACTAAACTGATTACTTGATTTAATTCAGACAATAACTGCTTTTAGCATATGTCATGCATCATATTTATACCATAGGGTGATTGCATTAGAATGCACAAAGATGTTGCATTGCATAGCTTCATTGTTGGTGTGGGTAAATGCTGAATGATCCAATAGTTCCAGACAGGAAGACCAGGACCCCATTCTACGGCCTGGCAGGTAAAAGACCAGGACCCCATTCTACGGCCTGGCAGGTAAAGGAAGACCAGGACCCCATTCTACGGCCTGGCGGGTATAGGCAATTGGTCTATACTGGCAAAGGGTAAGTACAGGTGTTATATACACATATACATATATGGTACAGGAAGTCCAGGACCCCAGTCTACGGCCTGGCACGGATTACTGGGATTATGTGGTGACAGGTTTACTCTTGATGTGGTTTGTTTGTGTTATGACGCATTTCATGAGATCATGTTTTACTGAGATATTTTACTGTTCTACTCACTGGGCTATAGAGCTCATCCCACTCCCTTAACCCCAGTTTTGCAGGTTCAGTAGTGTTCAGTGTACATGGACAGTCCAGCAGAGTACAAAAAGAGAAAGAGTACAAGAGCTTGTAATCGTATAGAGTGGACATGTAACTTGTAAAGAGATGTTATAGTTGTGTATAACGTTAGAGTTGTGCTTGACTTAGTGATGTATGTGTTGTACATGATCTGGATATGTATCTATGTCTATGTTTTTCTGTATGATTTATAACCAGGCTTAACAGGTATGAGTTAACCCATCTAGAGCAAGCTCTAGTCAGGGGTACAGAGTACAGAGTACAGAGTACAGGGTACAGAGTACAGAGTACAGAGATAGTGCATGCACAGGTTAAGCCTTGGTTCAGCAAAGAGTTTTATTTTCACAGAAAATGTATGATCATGTATGAGGTTTACAGGTACACAGAGAGTATAGCAGGCTTGCTACGGGTTCTGGCGGCCTTAAGCCGACCTGAATCCTAGCGCCGGTGACGGTCCATTTTGGGGTCGTTACAAAAATTAAAAAATCACTTATAAACCACTAGCTATATCCAACGACAAAACACTAATTGAATCGCCGACCACAAATGAGGAAGAAAAGAATCCAAGCCCAAACCCGAACACCACATCCATAACTAAAATCCAAAAAGCTCACGTAAAAACCGAATGCAAAACTAATTCACAAACAAACACAGAAAATCAAAGATAGAGACAAAATTCTTCTCCACTCCAAAAACAGGAGAAGCAAACCCAAATAACTCTTTACTCTTACTTGGCTTTCTCAAGATCACAAGTATCAACACTCAGACTAATCCCTTTCCTGTGATTCACTATATACGTTCATTGCCGAGAAGCTTTTCCAAGCAATTAATTATTTATTTTAAATTAATTTATAAAATTTAAATAAATCTCACGTCGATTGTGGAAAGAGATAATGTGCCTTTTATATAGGTCATAGACACTCCTCCCCTTATATAGACTTGATTCAAATTTAATATAGTATCAGAGTCTCCCCATCCAATATTGAGCGTCGCATAAATATGCCACGCATCAGTAAAAATTCTGAATATAAAAGAGTATATTAAATCCCACGTCGATTGTGAAAAGAAGTAATGTGCTCTTATATGAGTCATAGACACTCCTTTCCTTTGAGCTAATTTTTGAAGTGAGTTAGATCTGATCCAAATTTATTGATGATTTTTTATTAATTATTAGATTTTCAAAGTTAATTAATTTTTTATTTTTTTATTAAAATATTAAATTTTAATTTTTTATTTAAATTTACTCTTAAATTATTATTCAAAAATTAAATAATATATATTTCAGAATATAATCTATTTTTTATTTTATTTGAGGCGCAGGATACTTCGCCGATACTATTCATGTTTAGTTGTCAGAGAAAGGTCTTTACTTATCCTCGTATTTCAATGGAGGAATGAAGTATGTGTTTGGTTTTGTACGCCGAATGAGTAGTAGCGTCAGCAAAGTTCGATTTCTCTTCCCAGATTTTGATCGCCTGAGGTGACAAGTGTGCTGCTTTTCTGTTGGAACTTTCATCTGTCAGATAATAAACGCAAGTCTGTAAATTTTTATCTGTAATAAAATATTTAAATATCCAGTTTCTAATATAAATTTCATTGGATAAAATAAAAGCTCAGGCCTACACTATTCATATAAGCTACGGCCTCTGGGCCTTAAAAACAAAAACCCAATATTCAACCTTAGCCTGAATAGCACCCGACCCGATTGATTGCTCCAACCCCTGCCGGTTCCGGTAATACACTGCCTGGTCTAGAGAAGGAAAGTCTCTGAGTAATCTATAAATTAGATAATATGAAATTATGAAAACTGTAATTTAAGTGTAATGAATGAAGAAAAATTTAAGTTGCTAATATATTATTTTAATAAATTTTTTATGTGTATTTATATATTAAATTTTTAACAAATTGAATTTATATTTCTCGATTCAGTTTAATTGTGTTAATAATTATTAATTATTTTAATAACAAATTATTATTTTAACAATAGTTTACTGGTTTTATAATATTTAGCTAAAAATTTATGATCCGCTTCCTCAATCTCTAAAATATTATTACTGAATACGGCGCAAGTAAATTAACTTTCTTTCAAGATTAAATTTTATCCAATATATTATTTTAAAGGTACACTTCTCACACCGATTTCATGCGTTCAAAATAAATAATGTTGGAGGTCTTCTAACTTACAAAGTTGAACTTTTGATACATAAGAAATAGTAATTAGGTTCCTAACTTATGAATATAATAAATTTATAAAAAAATAATTAAATTTTAATAAAATATTGATATATGACACAATATTCACTCAAAATATGTTATGAGTTGTCACCGTATGGCAGAATCAAGTAGCAAGATTTTAATAAACCGTAACACTCGGTCACAACAGTCTCACCCATAAAAAAAAAAGACGCGAACATCATAATAGTCGATATTTGGAATGACAGAAGACTCGCCCTCTTATGAATTGGTCGAATCTTTTATGACAAAAGTTACTATTAAAAAATAGTATCCATCAAATTCTCATTACACATATAATTGTAGGATCTCTTATCCACTAATCAGTACCAGTTGAATTTTTAAGAGATTTACCAATTAACTCTATTTTTTTACAGTATAAAAATAAGCATACCCAGAGTTTAAGGTACGGATTCTTACACACTCTTCTTAGTCTCAAGCAATCTAATTACACTTGCCCTTTTCTGATACATTACTAACTTGAGCATTAGAATGGTCGCCTATACATGCTAATCACCTCACATTCTTTCTTTGCAGATTGACCAATCATATTCAGCATATTTTCAGCCACATCATTTGGCTCCATTGTCGAGATATTCCATTGAGTTCTTCTTTATTTAGGATAAATCCAACTTAGCTTTCTATCTATCTTTTCACTTAAAATACTTTTCATTTTCGTCACTTTACCCTTAAAATGGTTGAAAACTCACGAGTCGTTGCTAAGTCTGTTGGCAACAGGAGAGATATTGTCTCCTCCATCCCTGTCAATGGGCAGAACACACCTTCGATGGTCAATGAGGCAGATCTCAATAACCTGAATAATTAGTATACGGTACAATATATTAAAAATTTGCAAACAACTCTCGAGCAATATAAAGTTTAGGAGGAGGTCTCATTCATGGCTCCTAAAATAAGGGAGGAAGCTTCCTTCGAGATCCCGAAGACTCTGACGGAGGTAGTTCACTGTAACGACCCGGAAACCGGACCGCTACCGGCGCTAGGATTCAGATCGACTTAAGGTCGCCGGAACTCGTAGCAAGCCTACTATACATCCTGTGTACCTGATAAAATCCCATACATGATCATACATTTTCATAAAAATTTTAAACTTTTCTTTCACCAAGCTTGAACTGTGCATACATCATATCTGTAAACATAAAAACCCCATACTAGAGCCCTCATCAAATGCTCTAGTTGGGTCAACATTTCATACATCAAGCCTGGTTCATCATATCTCATCATTAGAAACATTAACATAAAGATCATGTACAAAAAGGGATTACAATCTATCAATAGGGCCAAGCACAATACTATCTTCAATACATTACATGTCCGCTACCAATCTATTACATAGACTATACTATAACCTTGTTGACTTTCCCATAGCTACCTGTGCTCCTGCAAACATGGGGGTTAGGGGAAAGGGGTGAGCTACAAAAGCCCAGTGAGCAGAACAGTAAAAATAATTTAATAAACATATGCTTTCATGGAATGCATCACAACACAAATAATTCACATCACGTATGGACTGACCCAAAAATCCCTCTACTCTGTGCCCGGCCCTCGGTGGAGCTCCTCAGGACTTCTATTACATAACATAAGCTGTGTGCTAGGGGCGTAGTACAGGCCACACCTGGTCTTTCCTGTACTTTGTTCCAGGGGCGTAGAATGGCAGTTCAGATGGTATTGAATTTTGCAATCATAGTCACTAAGCAGTTCTACCCATCTTCTCTGCCTCATATTCAACTCTCTCTGACTCAAGATGTACTGCAAGCTCTTATGATCTGTAAAGATCTCACATCTTACCCCATACAGGTAATGCCTCCACATCTTAAGTGCAAAGATCACGGCTGCCATTTCTAGATCATGTGTAGGACAATTCAACTCATGCTTCTTCAGCTGCCTAGAAGCATAAGCGATTACCCTTTCATTTTGCATCAACACACAACCTAGACCCACACGGGATGTATCACAAAATATCGTGAAGTCTTCATTACTGGTAGGCAGAGCTAACACCGGTGCTGACGTCAACCTTTTCTTCAGCTCTTCAAAGCTTTCCTCACACTGATCTGACCAAACAAACCTCTGATTCTTTTTGGTCAGCCTGGTCATAGGAGCGGCAATTTTTGAGAAGTCTTGGACGAACCTCCTGTAGTAACCTGCCAAACCCAAAAAGCTTTTAATTTCTGTAACTGTAGTGGGTCTGGGCCAGTTAGCTACAGCTTCTACCTTTTTGGGGTCCACTTCAATTCCCTTTTCTGACACAACATGCCCCAAGAATGAGATGCTCCTCAATCAGAATTCACACTTGGAGAACTTGGCATACAAGCCGTGCTCCCTCAGGGTCTGCAGAACTATCCTCAAATGATGGGCATGCTCCTCTGCATTCCTGGAATACACTAAGATATCATCAATGAAGACAATAACAAAGTGATCTAGAAACTGGCTAAAAACTCTGTTCATGAGGTCCATAAATGCTGCAGGGGCATTGGTTAGCCCGAACGGCATCACAAGGAACTCATAGTGCCCATATCTGGTCCTGAACGCCGTCTTCGGCACATCTTCCTCTTTGGTTCTTAGCTGGTGGTACCCAGATCTCAGATCTATCTTGGAAAAACAACCTGCTCCTGCTAGCTGGTCAAATAGATCATCGATCCTGGATAGAGAATACTTGTTCTTGGTAGTGACTTTGTTCAACTATCTGTAGTCGATACAAAGTCTTAGGGATCCATCCTTCTTCTTTACAAACAGCACTGGAGCACCCTAAGGTGAGGTACTCGGTCGGATGAAACCCTTATCTACCAAGTCTTGCAGCTGACCTTTCAACTCTTTCAACTCTGCAGGTGCCATCCTGTAGGGAGGGATATAGATCGGTCTGGTTCCAGGCATCACTTCTATTTCGAAATCTATCTCCCTAGCAGGTGGTAGACCTGGCAGCTCGTCTGGAAAAACATCTAGAAACTCTCTGACTACGGGCACTGAGGCAGGCTCTCTGACTATGGGCACTGAGGCAGGCTCTCTGACCTGACTAACAAGCTCTCTGACATGAGTTAGAAACCCCTGACAACCCCTCCTGAGCATCCTACGAGCCTGTAGGGTTGATATCAAACCTCTAGGCATCCCTACTCTATCCCCTCCGAAGACAACCTCTGACCCATCCTGACCTCTGAACCTGACTACCTTGTCTCTGCAATCCAAGGTAGCACCATGAGTAGATAGCCAATCCATCCCTAGAATGACATCAAAATCTGTCAAGTCTAGAACCACAAGGTCGGCTGGAAGGCATCTACCCTCAACAAACACTGGGCTATACCGGCAGACTTACTCTGCCAATGATGGATCACACTTGGGTCCACTGACCCAAAGGGGATACTCTAACCCAGAGACTATCAAACCCAACCTCTCTACGGCTCTCGGAGCAACAAAAGAAAGAGAAAAGCATCAGGGTTCATAAAGAGCATTGATCAAACATAATTTAGCCACATTTTTATTACCTTTATTACTGTTCAATTACACATTTTTCAGCTTAATTTATGGTTTTTATCATGTTTTTGCAGAAAAGGAAGAAAATGAAAAGTTGGAGAAAAAGTGCAGAAAAAGCTGAAAAAGTGATTGGGTCAAAGTGATTTGGCCAAATCACTGCCCAAATCAAGCTGAAGCAGAAAGCTGGGACAGACTCACAGGAAGCAATTGGGGCAAGCGATTTAGGCAAATCACTGCCCAAATCAAAATGACAGCAGAGGCGGACAGCAGAGCGGGAAAAAGGAAGAATTCAAAATCCAAAAGCATTGAAGTCCTATCCTACTTCAAACACTTCAAGATCAATCCTAGGACATCTCCAAGAGTCACTCCCAAAGATAGACTCCCTCAAGAAGAAGATTTATTCACAAGTAAATACAAAAGCAAAGAGGAAATTAAAGACTACAAAAAGACCAATCCATACTAGGATTCCAAATCCTAAGTGGATTAGGATTCTTCACCTATAAAAGGAGGCAGCCCCAAACCAGCAAACAAATGATCAGATCTTCAGCAGAATCTCATAGAAAAATCTGCAGAATTCCAACAGCCTTCCTTCTTCTGCTTTTCTTCTTTTCTTTTGTGATTTTTTCCACCATGAGTGGCTAAACACTTTTCTTTTCTAGTTGAAGTTGGAAAAATTCAGTTTGTGATGAATTGAGAGATTTAAATCTCCATTGTTAAATTCTTATTTACTTTCAATATTTATGCAACTTGATCTTTCCATTATTATTGCTTTGCTTTTAGAATCAATTAAGGCCTGTTGCTTTTAATTGCATAAGTAATAAATTGTTTGAATGATTTAGGTCCGTAATTGCTTAGATTATCTAAACACAAGTACAATCAGTTGCATAATCTAAACTTGACCACGCGGTTGGCAAGGTTAGAATTAGGTTTCTCTAAGTCTTAATGCAGTTAACAGTTGTTCGATGCTAAAAGCTCCAAGGACGTTCCTTGGCATCTTGTTAACTAGTGTTTGATTAGTGAACGTTTCCTAGTCAAACTAGAACTAAGGAGGAATTTGGATTATGAGAAATGTCTTCCACATCCTAAACTAATTTATTGAAATAAATAGGAGTATCAAAAAGAGTCAATGATCAATTCTAAACAAACTGAAATAGATCCATGCTTCAACTAGAATCCTTCTCCCATTAGAATTCTCATCTTTTTAAACTATTGCTTTCTCTTGCTATTTAGTTTCAGTTCATCAAATCAAACCCCCCTCTTCTTATTTATTTGTTATTTACTTGTCCAAGTCATTATTAAGAAAATCCGTAGTGTCAAATCCCTGTGGTTCGACCCTATTGCCACTATCTGTAAATTATTTTGTTGGTTGATAATAGGTTTATTTTTGACGGCTTCGACAACCGCTATCAAAAATTGACGCCATTGCCGGGGATTTAATCTAACTAACGTATTTTCCTTTTATGACCAGGGCTGATCGTAAAGAAGCTCTTCTTTACGATCCATAAATTAAACGCACTGCCAAGACCTTAAAGAAGAAAGAGAACTTGAGGAACCAAGCCTCCAAACTGTAATACCCGGCTAGACCCCGGCATCGGAATTGCTATTTTCTGGTGGAATCTCGGATGTCGAAAACCTCTAGAAGGGTAAAATATATTTTTCTAAAATGTTTTCATGTGTTTTAAGGTTTTAGGTAAGAAAGAAATTGAGTTTTTGAAAGAAAAGCAACAAGGAAGGAAATCTAGGTTCGGCTGCCGAACATGGTGCACTTTAGGGAGCACCTTTGGCCCCCGAAGGTGGTCTGGCCAGCCACCTATAAAAGGCCCCATGTCCGAAAATGGGCGAGTTTTCTTCCCCATTTTCGGGCAAAGGTGAGTCCATGCCCTTCTATGGTTAGTTTTGATGATTTCTTTCAAATCATACATGTTTTTGACAAGTTTTAACTTGGCTTTGAAGATTTTGAGCTAAAGATCAAGTTTTGAAGCTTGGAGACCTCCGGAATCCGTTTTCCCCAAATCTCCAAGTTGGGTCACGCCTTCTCTCGATCTTCAAGAGGTAAGCGTCGATCCTCACCATCTTTGATGTTTTAAGCAAGTTTTATGAAGGGTTATGGGGTAAAGATGCATGATTAGGTTAGTTGTAAAATGTTAGGGTTATGTGAGTTCAATGATAAAATGCATGTTTATTGTGTTGCTATGTTATGTTTGTTGGGGTATAGGATATTTTGAGACCCCTATATGCTTGTGTACATGTTTATGCATGTTTGGGAGTGTTGTGCTTGAGTTTGGAAGGTTTGGGAGGCTAAATGTGCAGGAGAGGCTGAGTTCTGCCATTCTAGAAGAACTCAGGTTCGGCAGCCGAAGCCATGTTCGGTCGCTGAACCTGCTTGTGGAGGCAGTTCTGGCTGCCGAACCCTGCCCCCGAAAGTTTGGACTTTCGGCTCTGAAAGGGAGTTTCGGCCGCCGAACCTGCCCCCGAAGGTTAGCGAGTTTCGGCTCTGGAACCACTTTCGGCCGCCGAACCTGCCGCCGAAAGTGGCTGAGTTTCGGCTCTGGAGGGACTTTCGGCGGCAGGTTCCCTGTCCAGCCTTCCTTTGCATGTTTTCTATGATTGTTTTATGGTGTTTTAAGGGGTTTTTGGGGAGATGTTTAGAGTCATGTTTATATATGTTTGGTCCCTCATTTGAGTCCATCTGTGTAGGTTCGGACCCGAGGACCCCAGCAGTGAGATAGCTGCTTCAGAGTCTTTTCAGAGTCAGCCTGAGGTGAGTAGAATGGATCTTTACGTTTTAAAGCAAATAAATTTCAAGCATGTTCATGCATCACGAATGCCATGATATATACTAGGTTGTTTGTATTAGAATTCATGAATATGTTGCATTGCATACTATGATGTTGATGTGGATGGATGTTGGATGATCCATTAGCCCTCGGTATGATATGATGACGAGGATATGGTACGGAAGTCCAGTGAGGCCCATTCTACGCCCCTGGCACAGAGTAAGAGAAAGACCAGTGAGGCCCATTCTACGCCCCTGGCACATTGGAATGTTATGTTAAGAGAAAGACCAGTGATGCCCATTCTACGCCCCTGGCACCATTGGAATGTGTAGAGGGCTATTGGTGACAAGTCCATCCTTGATATGATTTGTTTGTGATGTGATGCATTCCATGAAAGCATGTATTTAATATATATTGTTTTACTATTTTGCTCACTGGGCTCTAGTAGCTCACCCCTTTCCCTTAACCCCCAGGCTTGCAGGTTCGGGATAGACCAGGAGGTCAGCAAGAGTAAAAGTATTGTGTATGTAATAGTTAGTGGCGGACATGAAAGATAAATGTAATATTTTGTGTAAATGTGTATTGAGGATTAGTATTGTGCTTGAGCCTAGAGTTTATGGTTAATCCCTTTTGATACATGATCTTTGTGTAATGTTTTAATGAATGTGATGTAAACCAAGCTTGATGTATGTAATGTTGACCCAGCTAGAGCATTTGATGAGGGCTCTAGTATGGGATTTGTATGTTTAATGTTATGGTGCATGCACAGGTCGAGCTTGGTAAATGAAAATGTTTAAAGTTTTTATGTAAATGTATGATCATGTATGGGATTTAATAGGTATGTCAGGTTGTATGCTAGGCTTGCTACGGGTCCCGTCGACCTTAAGTCGATCTGGATCCTAGCGCCGGTAGCGGTCTGATTTCGGGTCGTTACAGATTGGTATCAGAGCCCTAGGTTCATATGGTCGGACTTAGAGAGTGTCGGGCTCATAGATGTCCTAGAAGGGCAAGCACAATAGGAAAATCATGTCCACTAGGATAGGATGTAGAGTCCTGTCTTGTATAATGATGTGAAATGCCATGATTTTATGCATGTGCATTAATGTTATGCTATGTATGTGATGCGGGTTCATGTATTTTCACATGAACCATTTGATGCTAATGTGTTATGTGATGTGTGTTGTTTTTCAGTAAGCTGAATGAGAGGTACTCGTCGATCTGCACGGTTGACTGGAGTCCCACCAGAAAATGAGGGCATGGATGCCCATCCTCCTGCATTACCAAGGGCAATGTCCTGCAGATCTAGTAGGGAGAGAGTGTCAAGGGACCCTAAAAGGTCTTTTGATGCAAGCAGAAGGGGAGCAGTTCAGGGAGGAATGTCAGCTGAGGGGGATGAAATGGATGTTGACCAGAGAAGGGATGGAAGTCTGAGAGTAAGCATGTCTGATGAGGGCATGGGAGAATTTCAAGGAGGCACTCAGGCCTCGGAGTTTGCTCAACCACCCCAATATCAACCCTTTCCACAGGGCCCCGGGTATTCGATGGGAGGTACATCGGATTACCCCAGCTTTAACCCTTATCCCTCTTTCATGCCTTACCCTCCTTTCTATCCACCATACCCCCAGTATCCAATGTATCCACCCTCACCTTTCTATCCAAATGTACCCAACCCTAATCTAGGAAATGTTGCACCTCTTCCACCACCCCTTGAATCTGTAGCTCCTGAAGCCCAAGTACCAAAGCCTAGCTCATCTAGAGGGAGCAGAGTTAAGATGACCGATTATCTGAAGTTGGATGCTCCCAAGTACAAGATGGGAGATGATCCATTTGAGTACCTGAAGACAGTTAAAATGATCACAGATGAGTTAGGGGCAGATGACAGTAGAGCCATTCAGATGGCGGGGTTCACACTCAAATGTAAAAAGGCCCGTGAGTGGTTCAAGAACTATGTGGACCCAAGATTGGACAGTTTAACCTGGGAGGAGTTTGCTAATGAATTTGCAGGGTGGGCTTTCCCTGATAGCTCAAGGGAAATGAAGATAATTGAGTTTGAACAGCTGAGGCAGACTGAGGAGATGAGTGTGGATGAGTTTACAGACAGGTTTTTGGAGCTGTTGCTGTTTGTGGAGCAGACCTATGACACGGATCAGAAGAAGGCAAGGAGGTATACTGTAACGATCCGAAAATCGGACCGCTACCGGCGCTAGGATTCGGATCGGCTTAAGGCTGCCGGGACCCGTAGCAAGCCTGACATACATCCTATAGACCTGTTTAATCCCATACATGATCAACAATTACATAAAAATTTTGAACTTTCACATTCATTTCCAAACTCAACCTGTGCATGCACAACTCATGATCATAGGTATCAAACCCCACACTGGAGTCCTCATCAAATACTCCAATGGGTAACATTCATATAATAAGTTTGGATTACTTAAAACATCATTAAACCATTACATTTGAAAGATCATGTATCAAAAGGGATTAACATATAAACTAGGGTCAAGCATAACTCTAATCCTCAATAACATCATTACATTACATGACTATTCCATACATTACATCACAATATTCTCATGTCCACAACTAACTATTACATAGAATACTTCTAATCCTGCTGACCTTCTAGACTAGCCCGTACCTGCAAACCTGGGGATTAAGGGAGTGGGGTGAGCTACTAGAGTCCAGTGAGCAGAATAATAAAACATTGGGAAAATTACTTCTTAGTCCCTGAGGTTTAACGTAATTAACACTTCTGTCCCTCTATTTTGGCGACCCAACACTTAAGTCCCTCACTTTCTCTTCCGTCCAAATTCGTAGTCCTTCCGTCCATTTAAACCGTTTGGTCAAAGAGTCAAAAGTGAGAGGTGATAATTTTTTCCAGAAATACCCTTCTCTTAATGTGAAATTCCTTTTTTTTTTTTTTTTTCTCTTTCATGTTTTCTCCAGTTGCAGAAGAAGAAAAAGAAGAAGAAGAAGAAGAAGAAGAAGAAGAAGAATGTAACGCCCCGGAAATCCGGACCGCTACCGGCGCTAGGATTCAGGTCGGCTTAAGGCCGCCGGAACCCGTAGCAAGCCTACATACATCCTGTTTTCCTGTTTAATCCCATACATAATCAACAAACATACATAAGAATTAAAAACTTTTCTTTTTCTTCATTCACCAAACTCAACCTGTGCATGCACTATATTCATCATATACATAAACATTAATCCCTCTGTGGGATTTCATCAAAGCCTCAAGGGCTATACATCATATGGTGAGTTGGTTTACATCAATATCAAAACACAAGATCATGTACATACCAAGGGATTAACATATACTATGGTCAAGCACAACTCTATCCTCAATAACATAATTACATTACATTCTTATCATTTGTCATGTCCACATACTCTAGCTATTACATACATATGACTTTTCTCTTCTTTTCTTCTCTATCACTCCCGTACCTGCAAACCTGGGGTTAGGGGAGAGGGGTGAGCTAAAAGCCCAGTGAGCAGAAACTAAAAACATTATATTAAAGTTCATGCTTTCATGAAATGCATCATATCACAGACAATCCACATCAAGGGTGAACCTGTCACCAATTAGTCCCAACATAGTCTCGTGCCAGGCCGTAGCATGGGGTCCTGGTCTTCCTGTCATAACATACATAAAGTCTCGTGCCAGGCCGTAGCATGGGGTCCTGGTCTTCCTGTCATATCATATATAAAGCCTCGTGCCAGGCCGTAGCATGGGGTCCTGGTCTTCCTGTCATATCATATATAAAGCCTCGTGCCAGGCCGTAGCATGGGGTCCTGGTCTTCCTGTCATATCATATATAAAGCCTCGTGCCAGGCCGTAGCATGGGGTCCTGGTCTTCCTGTCATATCATATATAAAGTCTCGTGGACTAATTGGATCATACAGCATTCACCCACAACCACAAAATAAAATGCAATGCGACATATTCGTGAACTAATGCAATCAGCCTATTACATGTCATCATGATGCATGAAACATGCTCAAAACATTTAATTGCTTGATTTAAAACATTAAGCTTGTTTCCACTCACCTCTGGTTAGCTCTGACCAGACACTGAAGCAGCTCACTCACTGCTGGGGTCCTCGGTTCCTCGGGTCCGAACCTACACAGGTGGACTCCAATGAGGGACCAAACATATATAAACATATCTCTAATATATCCCCCAAAAAACCCCCTAAAACATCATGAAAACATCACAGAAAATATGCATGAAATGGCTGAACAGGGCACCTTCGGCGGCACCTTCGGCGGCCGAAAGTCCTGGACAGAGACGAAACTCAGCTAGGTTCGGCGGCACCTTCGGCGGCCGAAAGTGCCAGACAGAGACGAAAGTCTCTTTTCGGGGGCACCTTCGGCAGCCGAAAGCTGCCTTCACAAGAGGGGTTCGGCGGCCGAAACTCCCTTCGGCTGCCGAACCTGGTTTCTGCCAAACGGCAGAAACTTGGTTCAAATGAACCTCCTGCCTCCCAAAACCATAGATCATGCATATTTCTCAACCAAAACACACATACAAGTTCCTAGGGGTCTCAAACATGCATATACCCCATCTACAACACTTCATTCACACACAATCAAGCTACATTGTTCATAAGGTCATCAAAAACCCATAGGTTTAACATAAACCCTAACATGCATTCTACCCATAGATCTTACTTAAAACTCGTTTAAAACATAAAAAGGGTTCAAGATCGACCCTTACCTCTTGAAGAAACGAGAGGAAAGCGATCCTAACTTGGAGATGGAGAGATTAAGCTCTTTGAACCTCCAAGCACTCAAAACTTGCTCAAAGCTCACAAATCTTCAAAACAAAGTTATAAACTTGTTAAAACCATGAAAGATCTAGAGGAAACACTCAAGATCGAGGGAGGAATGGTGGAGACTCACCTTGGCCGACAATGGGAGAGAAAAAGCTCGCCCGTGCGGACCAAGGGGACCCTTTTATAGTGGCTGGCCAGGCCACGTTCGGGGGCCGAATGTGCCTCCGCATCCATGCAATGTTCGGCGGCCGAACATGAGGTTCGGCGGCCGAACCTGCACTTCCCTCACTTAGACTTTCGGGGGCCTAACGTGCCTCCCAAAGTCCATGCATGTTCGGCGGCCGAAAGTGAGTTTCGGCGGCCGAACCTGGGTTTTTCCTTAAAGAATTTTCATGCAAAAACTTATTTAAAATCATACTTAAAACATTAAAACACATGAAAACATTTTATAAAAACATGCTTTTACCCTTCTAGAGGTTTCCGACACCCAAATTCCACCGGACGGTAGGAATTCCGATACCGGAGTCTAGCCGGGTATTACATTCTCCCCCCCTTAAGAACATTCGTCCCCGAATGTTCCTCAACTAGTACATGCATAGCGAAACAAACATAACATACACACATATAGCACATGGAACACATCTCAACTAACCTTAGAAGAGGTGGGGGTACTGCTGGAGCATGGACTCCCGGGTCTCCCAAGTGCATTCTTCCAAATTGTGGTGGTTCCAAAGGACTTTCACCATCGGGATTTCCTTGTTCCTCAACTTTCTGATCTGAGTGTCAAGAATCCGCACTGGCTGTTCAATATAAGTGAGATCCTCTTGGATCTCCACATCAGGCTCGCTAAGAACCTTGCCCGGATCTGACACGAACTTCCTCAACATGGAAACATGGAAAACCGGATGGATTCTTTCCATAGAAGCAGGCAAGTCCAGCTTGTATGATACATTCCCAATCCTTTGCAGGACTTCAAAGGGTCCAATGTACCGCGGAGCTAGCTTACCCTTCTTACCAAATCGAACCACCCCTTTCATCGGAGACACCTTGAGTAATACTAGATCCCCCTCCTGAAACTCTACCTGTTTCCTGCGGATGTCTGCATAACTTTTCTGCCTGCTGGTGGCAGTCTTTATCCTTTCTCTGATAATGGGCACCACCCTACTGGTGATCTCAACAAGCTCAGGCCCTGCTAAGGACCTCTCTCCAACCTCTTCCCAGCAAACGGGTGACCTGCACTTCCTCCCATACAAAGCTTCATATGGAGCCATCCCTATGCTAGCATGATAGCTGTTATTGTAGGCAAACTCCACCAAAGGTAGATGTTGCTTCCAAGAACCGCCAAAATCTAGCACACACATTCTGAGCATATCTTCTATGGTCTGGATGGTCCTCTCTGACTGTCCGTCTGTCTGTGGATGGAAGGCAGTGCTAAAATCCAACCTAGTACCCATAGCACTCTGCAGACTCCGCCAAAACCTGGAGGTAAACTGGGGCCCTCTATCTGACACTATAGATACCGGGACCCCATGTAGTCTGACAATCCCCTCAACATACACCTGCGCTAATTTATCCACAGAGTAGTTGCTCCTAACTGGAATGAAGTGAGCAGATTTGGTGAGTCTGTCCACAATCACCCATATGGAGTCTAGTCTGTTGGATGTTGCCGGTAACCCCACTACAAAGTCCATAGCTATGTTCTCCCATTTCCATTCTGGAATAGGTAGCGGGTTAAGCATTCCAGCCGGCTTCTGATGTTCCAGCTTCACCCTCTGACATATTTCGCAGGCTGACACGAACTGTGCCACTTCCCTCTTCATAGCTGGCCACCAATACACCCTCTTCAGATCTTGATACATCTTGGTGGCTCCAGGGTGAATGCTGTATCTTGCATTATGAGCCTCTCTCATAATGTCTCCTTTAAGCCCGATGTCATCTGGTACACATAGTCTGTTCCCATAGCGGAGGATCCCCTTATCATCGAATCTGAACTCACTATCTTTGCCTGACTGAACAGTCCTGGCAATCTTCACTAACTCTGGGTCCTCGTGCTGTTTCTGAGCCACCTGCTCCAGAAACACGGGGGTTACTTTCATCTGTGCAATCAAAGCACCTGTACCAGACAACTCCATCTGTAGACCCTCCTCAATGAGCTTATAAAATTCCTTCACCACCGGTCTCCTCTCTGCCGTGATGTGGGATAGACTGCCAAGTGATTTCCGGCTTAAGGCATCAGCTACTACATTAGCCTTACCCGGATGGTACTGTATCTTACAATCATAGTCACTGAGCAGTTCTACCCATCTCCTCTGCCTCAAGTTCAAATCTCTCTGACTCAAGATGTGCTGCAGGCTCTTATGATCTGTGAAGATCTCACATTTTACCCCATAGAGGTAATGCCTCCACATCTTGAGGGCAAAGATAACTGCTGCCATCTCCAGATCGTGTGTGGGGTAATTCATCTCATGCCTCTTTAGCTGTCTAGAAGCATAAGCGATCACCCTACCATTCTGCATCAACACACAACCCAAGCCTACTCTGGATGCATCACAGAATACTGTGAAGTCCTCATTGCTGGTTGGCAGAGCTAACACTGGTGCTGAAGTCAACCTCTTCTTGAGCTCCTCAAAGCTTTCTTCACATCGATCGGTCCAATCGAACCTCTGATTCTTTCTGGTCAATCTGGTTAAAGGAGCTGCAATCTTGGAGAAGTCCTGTACGAACCTCCTGTAATAACCAGCCAAACCCAAGAAACTTCTGATCTCTGTCACTGAGGTGGGTCTGGGCCAGTTAGTCACAGCCTCTACTTTCTTGGGGTCTACCTCTATTCCATTCTCTGACACTATATGCCCCAAGAATGAGATGCTCCTCAACCAGAACTCACACTTGGAGAACTTGGCATACAAGCCATGTTCCCTCAAGGTCTGCAGAACTATCCTCAGATGATGGGCATGCTCCTCTGCATTCCTGGAATACACTAGGATATCATCTATGAAGACAATAACGAAGTGATCCAGGTATGGTCTGAATATTCTGTTCATGAGGTCCATGAATGCTGCAGGGGCGTTAGTTAACCCGAACGGCATCACAAGGAACTCATAGTGCCCATATCTGGTCCTGAAGGCCGTCTTTGGCACGTCCTCCTCTCTGATTCTCAACTGATGGTACCCGGATCTCAGATCTATTTTGGAGAAACAACCCGCTCCTGCTAGCTGGTCGAATAGATCGTCGATCCTTGGCAATGGGTACTTATTCTTGATGGTGACTTTGTTCAACTGCCTGTAGTCGATACAAAGCCTGAGGGATCCATCCTTTTTCTTCACAAAGAGTACTGGAGCACCCCAAGGTGAGGTACTCGGTCGGATGAAACCCTTGTCTACCAGTTCCTGCAACTGTTCTTTTAACTCTTTCATCTCGGCTGGTGCCATCCTGTAGGGAGGGATAGAGATCGGTCTGGTACCAGGCATTAACTCAATTTCGAACTCTATCTCCCTAGCAGGTGGTAACCCTGGCAGCTCGTCTGGGAAAACGTCTAAGAACTCACTCACCACAGGCACTGAGGCGGGCTCTCTAACATGACTATCCAACTCCCTCACATGAGCTAGAAACCCCTGACATCCCCTCCTAAGCAACCTACGAGCCTGAAGAGCTGAAATTAGACCTCTAGGTGTACCCCTATTGTCTCCTCTGAAGACGACCTCTGACCCATCCTGACATCTGAACTTAACTACTTTGTCCCTGCAGTCCAAGGTAGCACCATGGGTAGATAGCCAATCCATCCCTAGAATGACGTCAAAGTCTGTCAAATCTAGAACCACAAGGTCGGCGGACAAGCATCTTCCCTCTATAAAAACTGGACTACACTGGCAGACTGACTCTGCAACTGACGGGTCACACTTGGGTCCACTGACCCATAGGGGACACTCTAACTCAGAGACCATCAATCCTAACCTCTGAACGGCTCTCGGTGCAATAAAAGAGTGAGATGCACCCGGGTCCATTAATGCATACACATCAGAACACCCAATGATGAGTTTACCTGACACCACGGTGTTGGATGTGTTAGCCTCCTGCTGCGTCATGGTGAAGATTCTGGCTGGAGCTGACGGACCCTCACCTCTGAACCCTGTTGAAGAAGAGGCTGACCCTCTCCCTCTGCCTCTGCCACTGGCCTGTGTAGCAGCTAGAGCTACTGGCTGTGCCACACTTCCTGAAGCTGTCTGCTGTGTCTGTGCCGTAGGAACTGCTTTAGGGCATTGCCATGACATATGCCCCTCTTGCCCACATCTGTAGCAGGTCGTCGTCCCATACCGGCATAAACCCCTGTGTGGCCTACCACACTTCGCACAAGCTGCATTATCTGCCCCAGAACTAGAACCACTGCCAAACCCCAGACTAGACTTGACCTTGTTCCAGAACTTATTCTTCTTACCCTTGGGCTTACCCCATCTCTTACTGCCTGAAGCTGCTGCACTCAAGGTAGAGGGATCTAACCTTCCCCCTCCCGGAGTTTTAGAACCAGAAGCTTGTGCCACTGTCTGTTTGACTGTCCCCTGAACGATGGCACTAGCCTCCATTCTCCTAGCCATGTCTACTATGGCGTGAAAACTCTCTCTATCTGCTGACTGTACCAAGGAGGAATACCTGGGATGGAGCTTCATGATATACCTCCTCGACTTCTTCTGGTCTGTGCTAAGGTCTTGCCCAGCAAAAGGCAGCAACTCCATAAACCTGTCAGTATACTCGTCTACACTCATGTCATCGGTTTGCCTCAACTGCTCGAATTCTATCATCTTCAATTCCCTTGAACTATCAGGGAAAGCCCATCCTGCAAATTCATTAGCGAACTCCTCCCATGATAGGCTATCCACCCTCGGCTTCACATAGTTTTTGAACCACTCACGGGCCTTTTTGCATTTCAAAGTGAAACCAGCCATCTGAATGGCTCTCCTATCATCAGCTCCGATCTCCTCTGTGATCATCTTGACCTTCTCCAAATATACGAACGGGTCATCGCCTGACTCAAACTGGGGAGCACCCAACTTCATGTAATCTGTCATTTTAGCCTTGCTTCCCCCAGATGAGCTAGGCTGAGGTATCTGGGTATCTGGGCATGTAGGTGCTGGTGGTGGTGGAGGTACAGCATCCCCTGAGGTAGGGTTTGCTGGATTTGGATAGTATGGTGGAGGTGGGTACACTGGATACTGTGGATATGGTGGGTAGTATGGTGGGTATGGCATCTGTGTGGAATAAGGGTTAAAACTAGGGTAATCCGATGTACCTCCCATCGAATACCCGGGATTTTGGGTGTAGGGCGGATAGTGAGGTGGCTGAACAAATCCCGAGGCCTGAGTGCCTCCTTGGGATTCCCCCATACCCTCTTCTGACATACTGACGCCCAAACTGCCATCCCTCCTTTGATCAACATCCATCTGATCCCCCATATCTTCTGACATACCTCCCTGCACTGTTCCTCTGACTGATCTGCTTCTTCCCAGATCTAAAGACCTTCTAGGGTCTCTCACTGCTCGGTCCCTGTTGGACCTACTTGACATTGCCCTAGGCAATGTTGAAGGACGGGCATCAATGCCCTCGTCCTGAGGTGGTATTCCAGTCAATCGTGCAGATCGACGGGTTCCTCTCATCCTGTTTTCTGAGAAACAGTAAACGTCACATAAACATTAGCATTAAAGGGTTCATGTCGGCAAGCATGAACCTCACAGCTACATTACACACATAGCATATCATCATGGTATATCATACAATCATAGCAAGACAGGACTCTACATCCTATCCTAGTGGACATGATTTTTGCCTATTGTGCTTGACCTTCTATAACATCTATGAGCCCGACACTCTAGGTCCGACCATATGAACCTAGGGCTCTGATACCACTCTGTAACGCCCCGGAAATCCGGACCGCTACCGGCGCTAGGATTCAGGTCGGCTTAAGGCCGCCGGAACCCGTAGCAAGCCTACATACATCCTGTTTTCCTGTTTAATCCCATACATAATCAACAAACATACATAAGAATTAAAAACTTTTCTTTTTCTTCATTCACCAAACTCAACCTGTGCATGCACTATATTCATCATATACATAAACATTAATCCCTCTGTGGGATTTCATCAAAGCCTCAAGGGCTATACATCATATGGTGAGTTGGTTTACATCAATATCAAAACATAAGATCATGTACATACCAAGGGATTAACATATACTATGGTCAAGCACAACTCTATCCTCAATAACATAATTACATTACATTCTTATCATTTGTCATGTCCACATACTCTAGCTATTACATACATATGACTTTTCTCTTCTTTTCTTCTCTATCACTCCCGTACCTGCAAACCTGGGGTTAGGGGAGAGGTGTAATACCCGGCTAGACTCCGGTATCGGAATTCCTACCGTCCGGTGGAATTTGGGTGTCGGAAACCTCTAGAAGGGTAAAAGCATGTTTTTATAAAATGTTTTCATGTATTTTAATGTTTTAAGTATGATTTTAAATAAGTTCTTGCATGAAAATTCTTTAAGGAAAAACCCAGGTTCGGCCGCCGAAACTCACTTTCGGCCGCCGAACATGCATGGACTTTGGGAGGCACGTTAGGCCCCCGAAAGTCTAAGTGAGGGAAGTGCAGGTTCGGCCGCCGAACCTCATGTTCGGCCGCCGAACATTGCATGGATGCGGAGGCACATTCGGCCCCCGAACGTGGCCTGGCCAGCCACTATAAAAGGGTCCCTTTGGTCCGCACGGGCGAGCTTTTTCTCTCCCATTGTCGGCCAAGGTGAGTCTCCACCATTCCTCCCTCGATCTTGAGTGTTTCCTCTAGATCTTTCATGGTTTTAACAAGTTTATAACTTTGTTTTGAAGATTTGTGAGCTTTGAGCAAGTTTTGAGTGCTTGGAGGTTCAAAGAGCTTAATCCCTCCATCTCCAAGTTAGGATCGCTTTCCTCTCGTTTCTTCAAGAGGTAAGGGTCGATCTTGAACCCTTTTTATGTTTTAAACAAGTTTTAAGTAAGATCTATGGGTAGAAATGCATGTTAGGACATATGTTGAGTTTATGGGGTTTTGATGATGTTTGAGCAATGTAGCTTGATTGTGTGTGTATGAAGTGTTGTAGATGGGGTATATGCATGTTTGAGACCCCTAGGAACTTGTATGTGTGTTTTGGTTGAGAAATATGCATGATCTATGGTTTTGGGAGGCAGGAGGTTCATTTGAACCAAGTTTCTGCCGTTTGGCAGAAACCAGGTTCGGCAGCCGAAGGGAGTTTCGGCCGCCGAACCCCTCTTGTGAAGGCAGCTTTCGGCTGCCGAAGGTGCCCCCGAAAAGAGACTTTCGTCTCTGTCTGGCACTTTCGGCCGCCGAAGGTGCCGCCGAACCTAGCTGAGTTTCGTCTCTGTCCAGGACTTTCGGCCGCCGAAGGTGCCGCCGAAGGTGCCCTGTTCAGCCGATTCATGCATATTTTCTGTGATGTTTTCATGATGTTTTAGGGGGTTTTTGGGGGATTTATTAGAGTTGTGTTTATATATGTTTGGTCCCTCATTGGAGTCCACCTGTGTAGGTTCGGACCCGAGGAACCGAGGACCCCAGCAGTGAGTGAGCTGCGTCAGTGTCTGGTCAGAGCTAACCAGAGGTGAGTGGAAACAAGCTTAATGTTTTAAATCAAGCAATTAAATGTTTTGAGCATGTTTCATGCATCATGATGACATGTAATAGGCTGATTGCATTAGTTCACGAATATGTCGCATTGCATTTTATTTTGTGGTTGTGGGTGAATGCTGTATGATCCAATTAGTCCACGAGACTTTATATATGATATGACAGGAAGACCAGGACCCCATGCTACGGCCTGGCACGAGACTTTATGTATGTTATGACAGGAAGACCAGGACCCCATGCTACGGCCTGGCACGAGGCTTTATATATGATATGACAGGAAGACCAGGACCCCATGCTACGGCCTGGCACGAGGCTTTATATATGATATGACAGGAAGACCAGGACCCCATGCTACGGCCTGGCACGAGACTTTATGTATGTTATGACAGGAAGACCAGGACCCCATGCTACGGCCTGGCACGAGACTATGTTGGGACTAATTGGTGACAGGTTCACCCTTGATGTGGATTGTCTGTGATATGATGCATTTCATGAAAGCATGAACTTTAATATAATGTTTTTAGTTTCTGCTCACTGGGCTTTTAGCTCACCCCTCTCCCCTAACCCCAGGTTTGCAGGTACGGGAGTGATAGAGAAGAAAAGAAGAGAAAAGTCATATGTATGTAATAGCTAGAGTATGTGGACATGACAAATGATAAGAATGTAATGTAATTATGTTATTGAGGATAGAGTTGTGCTTGACCATAGTATATGTTAATCCCTTGGTATGTACATGATCTTGTGTTTTGATATTGATGTAAACCAACTCACCATATGATGTATAGCCCTTGAGGCTTTGATGAAATCCCACAGAGGGATTAATGTTTATGTATATGATGAATATAGTGCATGCACAGGTTGAGTTTGGTGAATGAAGAAAAAGAAAAGTTTTTAATTCTTATGTATGTTTGACGATCATGTATGGGATTAAACAGGTGAACAGGATGTATGTAGGCTTGCTACGGGTTCCGGCGGCCTTAAGCCGACCTGAATCCTAGCGCCGGTAGCGGTCCGGATTTCCGGGGCGTTACAGAGTGGTATCAAAGCCCTAGGTTCATATGGTCGGACCTAGAGTGTCGGGCTCATAGATGTTATAGAAGGTCAAGCACAATAGGCAAAAATCATGTCCACTAGGATAGGATGTAGAGTCCTGTCTTGCTATGATTGTATGATATGCCATGATGATATGCTATGTGTGTAATGTAGCTGTGAGGTTCATGCTTGCCGACATGAACCATTTAATGCTAATGTTTATGTGACGTTTACTGTTTCTCAGAAAACAGGATGAGAGGAACCCGTCGATCTGCACGATTGACTGGAATACCACCTCAGGACGAGGGCATTGATGCCCGTCCTTCAACATTGCCTAGGGCAATGTCAAGTAGGTCCAACAGGGACCGAGCAGTGAGAGACCCTAGAAGGTCTTTAGATCTGGGAAGAAGCAGATCAGTCAGAGGAACAGTGCAGGGAGGTATGTCAGAAGATATGGGGGATCAGATGGATGTTGATCAAAGGAGGGATGGCAGTTTGGGCGTTAGTATGTCAGAAGAGGGTATGGGAGAATCCCAAGGAGGCACTCAGGCCTCGGGATTTGTTCAGCCACCTCACTATCCGCCCTACACCCAAAATCCCGGGTATTCGATGGGAGGTACATCGGATTACCCTAGTTTTAACCCTTACTCCACACAGATGCCATACCCACCATACTACCCTCCATATCCACAGTACCCAATGTACCCACCTCCACCATATCATCCAAATCCAGCAAACCCTACCTCAGGGGATGCTGTACCTCCTCCACCACCAGCACCTACAGTCCCAGATACCCAGATACCTCAGCCTAGCTCATCTGGGGGAAGTAAGGCTAAAATGACAGATTACATGAAGTTGGGTGCTCCCCAGTTTGAGTCAGGCGATGACCCGTTCGTATATTTGGAGAAGGTCAAGATGATCACAGAGGAGATCGGAGCTGATGATAGTAGAGCCATTCAGATGGCTGGTTTCACCTTGAAATGCAAAAAGGCCCGTGAGTGGTTCAAAAACTATGTGAAGCCGAGGGTGGATAGCCTATCATGGGAGGAGTTCGCTAATGAATTTGCAGGTTGGGCTTTCCCTGATAGTTCAAGGGAATTGAAGATGATAGAATTCGAGCAGTTGAGGCAAACCGATGACATGAGTGTAGACGAGTATACTGACAGGTTTATGGAGTTGCTGCCTTTTGCTGGGCAAGACCTTAGCACAGACCAGAAGAAGTCGAGGAGGTATATCATGAAGCTCCATCCTAGGTATTCCTCCTTGGTACAGTCAGCAGATAGAGAGAGTTTTCACGCCATAGTAGACATGGCTAGGAGAATGGAGGCTAGTGCCATCGTTCAGGGGACAGTCAAACAGACAGTGGCACAAGCTTCTGGTTCTAAAACTCCGGGAGGGGGGAGGTTAGATCCCTCTACCTTGAGTGCAGCAGCTTCAGGCAGTAAGAGATGGGGTAAGCCCAAGGGTAAGAAGAATAAGTTCTGGAACAAGGTCAAGTCTAGTCTGGGGTTTGGCAGTGGTTCTAGTTCTGGGGCAGATAATGCAGCTTGTGCGAAGTGTGGTAGGCCACACAGGGGTTTATGCCGGTATGGGACGACGACCTGCTACAGATGTGGGCAAGAGGGGCATATGTCATGGCAATGTCCTAAAGCAGTTCCTATGGCACAGACACAGCAGACAGCTTCAGGAAGTGTGGCACAGCCAGTAGCTCCAGCTGCTACACAGGCCAGTGGCAGAGGCAGAGGGAGAGGGTCAGCCTCTTCTTCAGCAGGGTTCAGAGGTGAGGGTCCGTCAGCTCCAGCCAGGATCTTCACCATGACGCAGCAGGAGGCTAACACATCCAACACCGTGGTGTCAGGTAAACTCATCATTGGGTGTTCTGATGTGTATGCATTAATGGACCCGGGTGCATCTCACTCTTTTATTGCACCGAGAGCCGTTCAGAGGTTAGGATTGATGGTCTCTGAGTTAGAGTGTCCCCTATGGGTCAGTGGACCCAAGTGTGACCCGTCAGTTGCAGAGTCAGTCTGCCAGTGTAGTCCAGTTTTTATAGAGGGAAGATGCTTGTCCGCCGACCTTGTGGTTCTAGATTTGACAGACTTTGACGTCATTCTAGGGATGGATTGGCTATCTACCCATGGTGCTACCTTGGACTGCAGGGACAAAGTAGTTAAGTTCAGATGTCAGGATGGGTCAGAGGTCGTCTTCAGAGGAGACAATAGGGGTACACCTAGAGGTCTAATTTCAGCTCTTCAGGCTCGTAGGTTGCTTAGGAGGGGATGTCAGGGGTTTCTAGCTCATGTGAGGGAGTTGGATAGTCATGTTAGAGAGCCCGCCTCAGTGCCTGTGGTGAGTGAGTTCTTAGACGTTTTCCCAGACGAGCTGCCAGGGTTACCACCTGCTAGGGAGATAGAGTTCGAAATTGAGTTAATGCCTGGTACCAGACCGATCTCTATCCCTCCCTACAGGATGGCACCAGCCGAGATGAAAGAGTTAAAAGAACAGTTGCAGGAACTGGTAGACAAGGGTTTCATCCGACCGAGTACCTCACCTTGGGGTGCTCCAGTACTCTTTGTGAAGAAAAAGGATGGATCCCTCAGGCTTTGTATCGACTACAGGCAGTTGAACAAAGTCACCATCAAGAATAAGTACCCATTGCCAAGGATCGACGATCTATTCGACCAGCTAGCAGGAGCGGGTTGTTTCTCCAAAATAGATCTGAGATCCGGGTACCATCAGTTGAGAATCAGAGGGGAGGACGTGCCAAAGACGGCCTTCAGGACCAGATATGGGCACTATGAGTTCCTTGTAATGCCGTTTGGGTTAACCAACGCCCCTGCAGCATTCATGGACCTCATGAACAGAATATTCAGACCATACCTGGATCACTTCGTTATTGTCTTCATAGATGATATCCTAGTGTATTCCAGGAATGCAGAGGAGCATGCCCATCATCTGAGGATAGTTTTGCAGACCTTGAGGGAACATGGCTTGTATGCCAAGTTCTCCAAGTGTGAGTTCTGGTTAAGGAGCATATCATTCTTGGGGCATATAGTGTCAGAGAATGGAATAGAGGTAGACCCCAAGAAAGTAGAGGCTGTGACTAACTGGCCCAGACCCATCTCAGTGACAGAGATCAGAAGTTTCTTGGGTTTGGCTGGTTATTACAGGAGGTTCGTACAGGACTTCTCCAAGATTGCAGCTCCTTTAACCAGATTGACCAGAAAGAATCAGAGGTTCGATTGGACCGATCGATGTGAAGAAAGCTTTGAGGAGCTCAAGAAGAGGTTGACTTCAGCACCAGTGTTAGCTCTGCCAACCAGCAATGAGGACTTCACAGTATTCTGTGATGCATCCAGAGTAGGCTTGGGTTGTGTGTTGATGCAGAATGGTAGGGTGATCGCTTATGCTTCTAGACAGCTAAAGAGGCATGAGATGAATTACCCCACACACGATCTGGAGATGGCAGCAGTTATCTTTGCCCTCAAGATGTGGAGGCATTACCTCTATGGGGTAAAATGTGAGATCTTCACAGATCATAAGAGCCTGCAGCACATCTTGAGTCAGAGAGATTTGAACTTGAGGCAGAGGAGATGGGTAGAACTGCTCAGTGACTATGATTGTAAGATACAGTACCATCCGGGTAAGGCTAATGTAGTAGCTGATGCCTTAAGCCGGAAATCACTTGGCAGTCTATCCCACATCACGGCAGAGAGGAGACCGGTGGTGAAGGAATTTTATAAGCTCATTGAGGAGGGTCTACAGATGGAGTTGTCTGGTACAGGTGCTTTGATTGCACAGATGAAAGTAACCCCCGTGTTTCTGGAGCAGGTGGCTCAGAAACAGCACGAGGACCCAGAGTTAGTGAAGATTGCCAGGACTGTTCAGTCAGGCAAAGATAGTGAGTTCAGATTCGATAATAAGGGGATCCTCCGCTATGGGAACAGACTATGTGTACCAGATGACATCGGGCTTAAAGGAGACATTATGAGAGAGGCTCATAATGCAAGATACAGTGTTCACCCTGGAGCCACCAAGATGTACCAAGATCTGAAGAGGGTGTATTGGTGGCCAGCTATGAAGAGGGAAGTGGCACAGTTCGTGTCAGCCTGCGAAATATGTCAGAGGGTGAAGCTGGAACATCAGAAGCCGGCTGGAATGCTTAACCCACTGCCGATTCCAGAGTGGAAATGGGAGAACATAGCTATGGATTTTGTAGTGGGATTACCGGCAACATCCAACAGACTAGACTCCATATGGGTGATTGTGGACAGACTCACCAAATCTGCTCACTTCATTCCAGTTAGGAGCAACTACTCTGTGGATAAGTTAGCGCAGGTTTATGTGGATGAAGTCGTCAGACTACATGGGGTCCCGGTATCTATAGTGTCAGATAGAGGGCCCCAGTTCACCTCCAGGTTTTGGCGGAGTCTGCAGAGTGCTATGGGTACCAGGTTAGATTTCAGTACTGCCTTCCACCCCCAGACTGATGGACAGTCAGAGAGGACCATCCAGACCATAGAAGATATGCTCAGAATGTGTGTGCTAGATTTTGGCGGTTCTTGGAAGCAACATCTACCTTTGGTGGAGTTTGCCTACAATAACAGCTATCATGCTAGCATAGGGATGGCTCCCTATGAAGCTTTATATGGGAGGAAGTGCAGGTCACCCGTTTGTTGGGAAGAGGTAGGAGAGAGGTCCTTAGCAGGGCCTGAGCTTGTTGAGATCACCAGCAGGGTGGTGCCCATTATCAGAGAAAGGATAAAGACTGCCACCAGCAGGCAGAAAAGTTATGCAGACATCCGCAGGAAACAGGTAGAGTTTCAGGAGGGGGATCTAGTATTGCTCAAGGTGTCTCCGATGAAAGGGGTGGTTCGATTTGGTAAAAAGGGTAAGCTAGCTCCGCGGTACATTGGACCCTTTGAAGTCCTGCAAAGGATTGGGAATGTATCATACAAGCTGGACTTGCCTGCTTCTATGGAAAGAATCCATCCGGTTTTCCATGTTTCCATGTTGAGGAAGTTCGTGTCAGATCCGGGCAAGGTTCTTAGCGAGCCTGATGTGGAGATCCAAGAGGATCTCACTTATATTGAACAGCCAGTGCGGATTCTTGACACTCAGATCAGAAAGTTGAGGAACAAGGAAATCCCGATGGTGAAAGTCCTTTGGAACCACCACAATTTGGAAGAATGCACTTGGGAGACCCGGGAGTTCATGCTCCAGCAGTACCCCCACCTCTTCTAAGGTTAGTTGAGATGTGTTCCATGTGCTATATGTGTGTATGTTATGTTTGTTTCGCTATGCATGTACTAGTTGAGGAACATTCGGGGACGAATGTTCTTAAGGGGGGAGAATGTAATACCCGGCTAGACTCCGGTATCGGAATTCCTACCGTCCGGTGGAATTTGGGTGTCGGAAACCTCTAGAAGGGTAAAAGCATGTTTTTATAAAATGTTTTCATGTATTTTAATGTTTTAAGTATGATTTTAAATAAGTTCTTGCATGAAAATTCTTTAAGGAAAAACCCAGGTTCGGCCGCCGAAACTCACTTTCGGCCGCCGAACATGCATGGACTTTGGGAGGCACGTTAGGCCCCCGAAAGTCTAAGTGAGGGAAGTGCAGGTTCGGCCGCCGAACCTCATGTTCGGCCGCCGAACATTGCATGGATGCGGAGGCACATTCGGCCCCCGAACGTGGCCTGGCCAGCCACTATAAAAGGGTCCCTTTGGTCCGCACGGGCGAGCTTTTTCTCTCCCATTGTCGGCCAAGGTGAGTCTCCACCATTCCTCCCTCGATCTTGAGTGTTTCCTCTAGATCTTTCATGGTTTTAACAAGTTTATAACTTTGTTTTGAAGATTTGTGAGCTTTGAGCAAGTTTTGAGTGCTTGGAGGTTCAAAGAGCTTAATCCCTCCATCTCCAAGTTAGGATCGCTTTCCTCTCGTTTCTTCAAGAGGTAAGGGTCGATCTTGAACCCTTTTTATGTTTTAAACAAGTTTTAAGTAAGATCTATGGGTAGAAATGCATGTTAGGACATATGTTGAGTTTATGGGGTTTTGATGATGTTTGAGCAATGTAGCTTGATTGTGTGTGTATGAAGTGTTGTAGATGGGGTATATGCATGTTTGAGACCCCTAGGAACTTGTATGTGTGTTTTGGTTGAGAAATATGCATGATCTATGGTTTTGGGAGGCAGGAGGTTCATTTGAACCAAGTTTCTGCCGTTTGGCAGAAACCAGGTTCGGCAGCCGAAGGGAGTTTCGGCCGCCGAACCCCTCTTGTGAAGGCAGCTTTCGGCTGCCGAAGGTGCCCCCGAAAAGAGACTTTCGTCTCTGTCTGGCACTTTCGGCCGCCGAAGGTGCCGCCGAACCTAGCTGAGTTTCGTCTCTGTCCAGGACTTTCGGCCGCCGAAGGTGCCGCCGAAGGTGCCCTGTTCAGCCGATTCATGCATATTTTCTGTGATGTTTTCATGATGTTTTAGGGGGTTTTTGGGGGATGTATTAGAGTTGTGTTTATATATGTTTGGTCCCTCATTGGAGTCCACCTGTGTAGGTTCGGACCCGAGGAACCGAGGACCCCAGCAGTGAGTGAGCTGCGTCAGTGTCTGGTCAGAGCTAACCAGAGGTGAGTGGAAACAAGCTTAATGTTTTAAATCAAGCAATTAAATGTTTTGAGCATGTTTCATGCATCATGATGACATGTAATAGGCTGATTGCATTAGTTCACGAATATGTCGCATTGCATTTTATTTTGTGGTTGTGGGTGAATGCTGTATGATCCAATTAGTCCACGAGACTTTATATATGATATGACAGGAAGACCAGGACCCCATGCTACGGCCTGGCACGAGACTTTATGTATGTTATGACAGGAAGACCAGGACCCCATGCTACGGCCTGGCACGAGGCTTTATATATGATATGACAGGAAGACCAGGACCCCATGCTACGGCCTGGCACGAGGCTTTATATATGATATGACAGGAAGACCAGGACCCCATGCTACGGCCTGGCACGAGACTTTATGTATGTTATGACAGGAAGACCAGGACCCCATGCTACGGCCTGGCACGAGACTATGTTGGGACTAATTGGTGACAGGTTCACCCTTGATGTGGATTGTCTGTGATATGATGCATTTCATGAAAGCATGAACTTTAATATAATGTTTTTAGTTTCTGCTCACTGGGCTTTTAGCTCACCCCTCTCCCCTAACCCCAGGTTTGCAGGTACGGGAGTGATAGAGAAGAAAAGAAGAGAAAAGTCATATGTATGTAATAGCTAGAGTATGTGGACATGACAAATGATAAGAATGTAATGTAATTATGTTATTGAGGATAGAGTTGTGCTTGACCATAGTATATGTTAATCCCTTGGTATGTACATGATCTTGTGTTTTGATATTGATGTAAACCAACTCACCATATGATGTATAGCCCTTGAGGCTTTGATGAAATCCCACAGAGGGATTAATGTTTATGTATATGATGAATATAGTGCATGCACAGGTTGAGTTTGGTGAATGAAGAAAAAGAAAAGTTTTTAATTCTTATGTATGTTTGACGATCATGTATGGGATTAAACAGGTGAACAGGATGTATGTAGGCTTGCTACGGGTTCCGGCGGCCTTAAGCCGACCTGAATCCTAGCGCCGGTAGCGGTCCGGATTTCCGGGGCGTTACAAGAGGGGTGAGCTAAAAGCCCAGTGAGCAGAAACTAAAAACATTATATTAAAGTTCATGCTTTCATGAAATGCATCATATCACAGACAATCCACATCAAGGGTGAACCTGTCACCAATTAGTCCCAACATAGTCTCGTGCCAGGCCGTAGCATGGGGTCCTGGTCTTCCTGTCATAACATACATAAAGTCTCGTGCCAGGCCGTAGCATGGGGTCCTGGTCTTCCTGTCATATCATATATAAAGCCTCGTGCCAGGCCGTAGCATGGGGTCCTGGTCTTCCTGTCATATCATATATAAAGCCTCGTGCCAGGCCGTAGCATGGGGTCCTGGTCTTCCTGTCATATCATATATAAAGCCTCGTGCCAGGCCGTAGCATGGGGTCCTGGTCTTCCTGTCATATCATATATAAAGTCTCGTGGACTAATTGGATCATACAGCATTCACCCACAACCACAAAATAAAATGCAATGCGACATATTCGTGAACTAATGCAATCAGCCTATTACATGTCATCATGATGCATGAAACATGCTCAAAACATTTAATTGCTTGATTTAAAACATTAAGCTTGTTTCCACTCACCTCTGGTTAGCTCTGACCAGACACTGAAGCAGCTCACTCACTGCTGGGGTCCTCGGTTCCTCGGGTCCGAACCTACACAGGTGGACTCCAATGAGGGACCAAACATATATAAACATATCTCTAATATATCCCCCAAAAAACCGCCTAAAACATCATGAAAACATCACAGAAAATATGCATGAAATGGCTGAACAGGGCACCTTCGGCGGCACCTTCGGCGGCCGAAAGTCCTGGACAGAGACGAAACTCAGCTAGGTTCGGCGGCACCTTCGGCGGCCGAAAGTGCCAGACAGAGACGAAAGTCTCTTTTCGGGGGCACCTTCGGCAGCCGAAAGCTGCCTTCACAAGAGGGGTTCGGCGGCCGAAACTCCCTTCGGCTGCCGAACCTGGTTTCTGCCAAACGGCAGAAACTTGGTTCAAATGAACCTCCTGCCTCCCAAAACCATAGATCATGCATATTTCTCAACCAAAACACACATACAAGTTCCTAGGGGTCTCAAACATGCATATACCCCATCTACAACACTTCATTCACACACAATCAAGCTACATTGTTCATAAGGTCATCAAAAACCCATAGGTTTAACATAAACCCTAACATGCATTCTACCCATAGATCTTACTTAAAACTCGTTTAAAACATAAAAAGGGTTCAAGATCGACCCTTACCTCTTGAAGAAACGAGAGGAAAGCGATCCTAACTTGGAGATGGAGAGATTAAGCTCTTTGAACCTCCAAGCACTCAAAACTTGCTCAAAGCTCACAAATCTTCAAAACAAAGTTATAAACTTGTTAAAACCATGAAAGATCTAGAGGAAACACTCAAGATCGAGGGAGGAATGGTGGAGACTCACCTTGGCCGACAATGGGAGAGAAAAAGCTCGCCCGTGCGGACCAAGGGGACCCTTTTATAGTGGCTGGCCAGGCCACGTTCGGGGGCCGAATGTGCCTCCGCATCCATGCAATGTTCGGCGGCCGAACATGAGGTTCGGCGGCCGAACCTGCACTTCCCTCACTTAGACTTTCGGGGGCCTAACGTGCCTCCCAAAGTCCATGCATGTTCGGCGGCCGAAAGTGAGTTTCGGCGGCCGAACCTGGGTTTTTCCTTAAAGAATTTTCATGCAAAAACTTATTTAAAATCATACTTAAAACATTAAAACACATGAAAACATTTTATAAAAACATGCTTTTACCCTTCTAGAGGTTTCCGACACCCAAATTCCACCGGACGGTAGGAATTCCGATACCGGAGTCTAGCCGGGTATTACAAAGAAGAAGAAGAATTTGCAGAAAGGGTAGGAAGAAGAAGAAGAAAGAAGAAGAAGAAAAAGAAGAAGTTGCAAAAAGGGTAGGAAGAAGAAGAAGAAGAAGAAGAAGTTGCAGAAAGGAGGGTAGAAAGAAGAAGAAGAAGAAGAAAGAAGAAGAAGAAGAAGAAGAAGAAGGAGAAAGAAGAAGAAGAAGAAGAAGTTGCAGAAAAGGGTAGGAAGAAGAAGGAGAAGAAGAAGAAGGAGAAGAAGAAGAAGAAGGAGAAGAAGAAGAAGAGGCATTTGGGTTTGGGTTTAGTGAGGGTTAATTTTATCAATTCACGTGTCCCAAATGGCTATTTTGGACGGAAGGACTACGAATTTGGACAGAAAATAAAGTGAGGGACTTAAGTGTTGGGTCGCCAAAATAGAGGGACAGAAGTGTTAATTACGTTAAACCTCAGGGACTAAAAAGTAATTTTCCCTAAAACATTTAAAACATATGCTAAAATGGAATGCATCACATCACAGACAAATCACATCAAGGATGGACTTGTCACCAGTAGTCCTCTACATAGTCCAACTGTGCCAGGGGCGTAGAATGGGCCTCACTGGTCTTTCTCTTACATAACATAACATTCCAACTGTGCCAGGGGCGTAGAATGGGTCTCACTGGTCTTTCTCTTACATTATGCCAGGGGCGTAGAATGGGCCTCACTGGTCTTCCATACCGTATCATCATCATATCGTATCATACGAGGACTACAAGATCATCCAACATCCATCCACATCAATATCAAATAATGCAGTGCAACATATTCGTGAATTCTAATGCAAACAACCTATAATATCTCATGGCATTCATGATGCGTGAATTATGCTAGAACTTTCATTAATTTAAAACATGAAGGTTTATTCTACTCACCTTAGGCTAGCTCTGACAAGACACTGAAGTAGCTAACTCACTGCTGGGGTCCTCGGTTTCTCAGGTCCGAACCTACACAGGTGGACTCAAATGAGCGACCAAACATACATGAACATGACTCTAAGATACTCCCCAAAAACCCCCTAAAACACCTTAAAACAATCATAGAAAACATGCAAAGGAAGGCTGGACAGGGCATTTTCGGCGGCAGGTTCGGCGGCCGAAAGTCCCTCCAGAGACGAAAGTCATGCACCTTCGGCGACACTTTCAGCTGCCGAAGGTTCCTTCCAGAGACGAAACTCATGCATGTTCGGCGGCACCTTCGGCAGCTGAAAGTCCCTTCCATAGCCGAAAGTCCTCTTTCGGGGGCAGGGTTTGGCAGCCGATACATGCTACCACAGGCAGGTTCGGCGGCCGAAAGGGCCTTCGGCTGCCGAACCTGGGTCCTCCCAAAGTGGCAGAACCCAGCCCTTTTCATGCACAAATGCCTCCCAAACTACACAACTCAACCAAACCACTTCCAAAGCATGCATACACACATACATAAGCTCCTAGGGGCTTCAAACTACCCTAAACTCCAACTACAACACATCAAACACACATAAACAACCCACATTGCTAAAAAATACAACATAAACCCATAAACTCGAATAAAACCTAAACATGCATTTCTACCCCAAAAACTTCATAAAACTCGTTTAAAACATATAAGAATGGTAGGATCGAAGCTTACCTCTTGAAGATCTAGAGGAGAAACGATCCTAACTTGGAGATGGGGGAGATCTCAACTCTTTGGTCTCCAAGCTCCAAAACTTGCTCAAATATCTTCAAACCAAGATAAAACTTGTTAAAACTTGAAAGATCGTAGGAAAACATCAAAAATCAACCATGGGAGAGCATGGACTCACCGTTGGTCGAAAATGGGGAGAATGCTCGCCCATTTCGGCCATGGAGCCCTTTTATAGGGGCTGCCAGACCACCTTTCGGCAGCCTAAGGTGCCTCCAAAACTCATGCAAGTTCGGCGGCCGAACCTTGGCCACTTTCGGAAGCCTAACTTGTCCTCCTAAACTATCCCACGTTCGGCGGCCAAACTTGAGGTTCGGCGGCCGAACCTGGAAAAGTCTCCATGGTCTATTTCATTCAAAACTCAATTCCTTTCTTTCTTAAACCATCAAATACATTAAAACATTTTATAAAAATATGATTTCACCCTTCTAGAGGTTTCCGACATCCGAGATTCCACCGGACGGTAGGAATTTCGATACCGGAGTCTAGCCGGGTATTATATTCTCCCCCCCTTAAGAACATTCGTCCCCGAATGTTCACCAAACAAACATAGCATGGCATAAAACATAAACACATAAAATTCACCTTAGAAGAGATGAGGATATTGCTGGAGCATGGACTCCCGTGTCTCCCAGGTACACTCCTCGATGTTGTGGTGATTCCAAAGGACTTTCACCATCGGGATTTCCTTGTTTCTCAACTTTCTGATCTGGGTGTCTAGGATCCGCACTGGCTGTTCCACATAGGTGAGA
The DNA here is from genome assembly GCF_001659605.2 of Manihot esculenta. NCBI lineage: Eukaryota > Viridiplantae > Streptophyta > Magnoliopsida > Malpighiales > Euphorbiaceae > Manihot > Manihot esculenta. Next base: position 20,702,561 of record NC_035163.2, read on the forward strand.
TCTTCATGGATCTCCACATCAGGTTCACTAAGAACCTTGCCCAGATCTGACACGAACTTTCTTAACATGGAAACGTGGAAAACCGGATGGATTCTCTCCATTGAAGCAGGTAAATCTAGCTTATACGATACATTTCCTATCTTTTGCAAGATTTCAAAGGGTCCAATGTACCGCGGAGCTAGCTTACCTTTCTTCCCGAACCGAATTACCCCTTTCATCGGAGACACCTTGAGCAATACCAAATCCCCCTCCTGAAACTACACTTGCCTTCTGCGGATGTCTGCATAACTCTTCTGTCTGCTCGTGACAGTCTTGATCCTTTCTCTGATTATGGGCACCACTCTGCTGGTGATCTCTACTAACTCAGGCCCTGCCAAGGCCTTTTCTCCAACTTCTTCCCAACAGACAGGCGACCTGCACTTCCTTCCATACAAAGCTTCATATGGGGCCATCCCTATGCTAGCATGATGGCTGTTATTGTAGGCAAACTCCACTAAAGGTAGATGCTGCCTCCAAGAACCGCCAAAATCCAACACACACATTCTGAGCATATCCTCTATTGTTTGGATGGTCCTCTCTGACTGTCAGTCTGTCTGTGGATGGAAAGCAGTGCTAAAATCCAACCTGGTACCCATAGCGTTCTGCAGACTCCGCCAAAACCTGGAGGTGAACTGGGGCCCTCTATCAGACACTATTGAAATAGGAACCCCATGCAACCTGACAATCTCATCAACATACACCTGTGCCAACTTGTCCACAGAATAGTCACTCCTGATAGGGATGAAGTGAGCAGATTTGGTCAGTCTGTCCACAATCACCCATATGGAGTCCAATTTGTTGTACGTTGCCGGTAACCCCACCACGAAGTCTATAGCTATATTCTCCCATTTCCACTCTGGAATAGGTAGTGGGTTAAGCATTCCAGCTGGCTTCTGATGTTCCAGCTTCACCCTCTGACATATTTCGTAGGCTGACACAAACTGTGCCACTTCTCTCTTCATAGCTGGCCACTAATAAACTCTTCTCAGATCTTGATACATTTTGGTGGCTCCCGGGTGAACACTGTATCTGGCATTATGAGCCTCTCTCATAATGTCTCCCTTTAGACCCACGTCATCTGGTACACACAATCTATTCCCATAGCGGAGGATCCCCTTACTGTCAAATCTGAACTCTTCGTTCTTGCCTGACTGAACAGTCCTGGCAATCTTCACTAACTCTGGGTCCTCATGCTGTTTCTGAGCCACCTGCTCCAGAAACACAGGTGTTACTCTCATCTGGGCTATCAAAGCACCTGTACCAGACAACTCCAACTGTAGACCTTCATTAATGAGCTCGAAGAACTGCCTCACCACTGGTCTCCTTTCTGCTGAAATATGGGACAAACTGCCAAGTGATTTCTGGCTTAAGGCGTCTGCCACAACATTCGCCTTACCCGGATGGTACTGGATCTTGCAATCATAGTCACTAAGTAGTTCTACCCATCTTCTCTGCCTCAAATTCAACTCTCTCTGACTCAAGATGTACTGCAGGCTTTTATAATCGGTGAAGATCTCACATTTTACCCCATAAAGGTAATGCCTCCAGATCTTGAGTGCAAAGATTATCGCTGCCATTTCTAGATCATGTGTAGGATAATTCAACTTGTGCTTCTTCAGCTGCCTAGAAGCATAAGCAATCACCCTTTCATTCTGCATCAGCACACAACCCAGTCCCACACGGGACGCATCACAGTACACTGTGAAGTCTTCATTACTAGTTGGCAGAGCTAACACTGGTGCCGACGTCAACCTCTTCTTTAGCTCTTCAAAGCTCTCTTCACACTGGTCGGTCCACACAAACCTCTGGTTCTTCTTAGTCAATCTGGTCATGGGAGCTGCAATCTTAGAGAAGTCCTGGACGAACCTCCTGTAGTAACCTGCCAAACCCAAAAATCTCTTGATCTCTGTCACTGTAGTGGGTCTAGACCAATTAGCTACAGCTTCCACCTTCTTGGGGTCCACCTCTATTCCATCTTCTGACACAACATGCCTCAAGAATGAAATGCTCCTCAGCCAGAACTCACACTTGGAGAACTTGGCATACAAGCCATGTTCCCTCAAGGTCTGCAGAACTAACCTCAGATGATGGGCATGCTCCTCTGCATTCCTGGAATACACTAAGATATCATCTATGAAGACAATAACAACTCTGTTCATGAGATCCATGAATGCTACAGGGGCATTGGTTAACCCGAACGGCATCACAAGGAACTCATAGTGCCCATATTTGGTTCTGAACGCCGTCTTCGGCACATCCTCCTCTCTTATCCTCAGCTGATGGTACCTGGATCTCAGATCTATCTTGGAGAAACAACCTGCTCCTGCTAGCTAGTCGAATAGATCGTCGATCCTTGGCAACGGGTACTTATTCTTGGTAGTGACTTTGTTCAACTGCCTGTAGTCGATACAAAGTCTAAGGGATCCATCTTTCTTTTTCACAAACAGCACTGGAGCACCCCAAGGTGAGGTACTCGGTCGGATGAAGCCCTTATCTACCAGCTCTTGCAACTGCTCCTTAAGCTCCTTCAGTTCTGCTGGTGCCATCCTGTAGGGAGGGATAGAGATCGGTCTAGTTCCAGGCACCAATTCAATTTCGAACTCTATCTCCCTAGCAGGCGGTAAACCTAGCAGCTCGTTTGGGAAGACATCTAAAAACTCTCTGACCACGGGCACTGAGGCGGGCTCTCTGACATGACTATCCAGCTCTCTCACATGAGCTAAGAAACCATGACAACCCCTCCTGAGCATCCTACGAGCCTGTAGGGCTGATATCAAACCTCTAGGTGTACCCCTCCTGTCTCCTCTGAAGACAACCTCTGACCCATCCTGACCTCTGAACCTGACTACCTTGTCTCTGCAGTCCAAGGTAGCACCATGGGTAGATAGCCAATCCATCTCTAGAATGACGTCAAAATCTGTCAAATCTAGAACCACGAGGTCGACAGAAAGGCATCTCCCCTCAACAAAAACTGGACTACACTGGCAGACTGACTCTGCAACTGACGGGTCACACTTGGGTCCACTGACCCATAGGGGACACTCTAACCCAGAGACCATCAAACCCAACCTCTCGACGGCCCTCGGAGCAATGAAAGAATGAGATGCACCAGGGTCCATTAAGGCATAAACATCTGAACAACCAATGACGAGATTACCTGACACCACGGTGTTAGATGTGTTTGCCTCCTACTGAGTCATCGTGAAGATCCGTGCTGGAGCTGATGGACCTTCACCCCTGAAACCCGCTGAAGAAGAGGCTGCCCCTCTCCCTCGACCTCTGCCACTGGCCTGAGTCGCGGCTGGAGCTACTGGTTGAGCCACACTATCTGAAGCTGTCTGCTGAGACTGTGCCATAAAAGCTGCTCTAGGACACTCCCGTGCCATGTGTCCCTCCTGTCCACATCTGAAGCAGGCTGTCGTCCCAAATCGACATACTCCTTTTTGCGACTTCCCTGTAATACCCGGCTAGACTCCGGTATCGGAATTCCTACCGTTCGGTGGAATCTCGGATGTCGGAGACCTCTAGAAGGGTAGAATCATGTTTTATAAAAATGTTTTAATGCGTTTTATGTTTGAAGTATGAAAGAAAATGAGTTTTTGCATGAAAATAGCTTTGGAGGAAAACCCAGGTTCGGCCGCCGAAAGTCAAGTTCGGCCGCCGAACATGCATGCGTTTTGGAGGCACGTTAGGCCCCCGAAAGCATGAGTTAGGGAAGTTCAAGTTCGGCCGCCGAAAGTCAAGTTCGGCCGCCGAACATTGCATGGATGCGGAGGCACTTTCGGCCCCTGAACGTGGCCTGACCAGCCACCTATAAATGGGGCACTTAGCCGAAATGGGCGAGCTTTCTCCCATTTTCGGCCACAGCGAGCTTCCGACCTTCCTCTTGCAAATCTAGTGTTCTTCCTTCAAATCCCCACCATTTTTCTTGAGTTTTAAGCTTGCATTGAAAGTTTTGAGCATTTAAACCAAGTTTTGGAGCTTTGGGAACTCAGGAGCTCATTTTCGTGGATCTCCAAGTTTAGGTCGTCTCCCTCTCGATCTTCAAGAGGTAAGGGCCGATCTTAAGCTCCTTATGTGTTTTAAATAAGTTTTATGCAAGATCTATGGGTAGAAATGCATGTTAGGGTATATGTTGAGTTTATGGGTTAATATTGATGTTTTGAACAATGTGGCTTGTTTGAGTATGTTTGAAGTGTTGTAGTTGGGGTATTTGATGTTTTGAGGCCCCTAGGAACTTGTATGCATGATTTGGTTGAGATATATGCTTGATTTGAAGTTTTGGGAGGCAAGGGGTTCATGTGAACCAAGTTTCTGCCCTTCTGGCAGAAACCAGGTTCGGCCGCCGAAGGGAGTTTCGGCCGCCGAACCCCCTTTGTGGAGGCAGCATTCGGCTGCCGAAGTTGCCCCCGAAAAGAGACTTTCGGATCTGTCTGGGAGGTTCGGCCGCCGAAGGTGCCGCCGAACCTGCCTGACTTTCGGCTCTGGAGGGACTTTCGGCCGCCGAACCTGCCGCCGAAAGTGCCCTGTTCAGCCACTTCTTGCATGTTTTTATGTGATGTTTTCAGGATGTTTTAGGGGGGGTTTTTGGGAAGTAGTTTATAGTTATGTTCAGGTATGTTTGGTCCCTCATTTGAGTCCACCTGTGTAGGTTCGGACCCGAGGAACCGAGGACCCCAGCAGTGAGTTCAGCTGCTTCGGTGTTGTCAGAGTCAGCCAGAGGTGAGTGGAACTAAAACTTAATCTTTTAAATTAAATGCTTTATCATGTTTCATGCATCATGATTATGCAATAGGATGATTGCATTAGTTTTCACGAATATGCCGCATTGCATAAATTGTTGTTGTTGTGGGTGAATGTCGGATGACCCAGTTAGTCCATGACAGGAAGACCAGGCCCCATGCTACAGGCCTGGCACAGAGTAAGAAAGACCAGGCCCCAGTCTACAGGCCTGGCACAGAGTAAGTAAAGACCAGGATCCCATCCTATGGTCTAGCACGGTTATGGGACTTGAAGACCAGGAGCCCAGAGGAGGCCCTGGGAAAATGGTAAGTAATGTATGTTCTGACAGGAAAGACCAGGACCCCATTCTACAGGCCTGGCACAGAGTTAACTTGGACTAATTGGTGACGAGTTCACCCAACCCTTATGTGAATTGTTTGTGTTATGATGCATTTCATAGAGCATAGTGTTAATGTGTTTTAATAGCTCTACTCACTGGGCTTTTAGCTCACCCCTCTCCCTTTACCCCCAGGCTTGCAGGTACAGGATATAGCAGGAGTCCGGATAGTGTAAAGAAGTCATGTTTATGTAATAGCTAGCAATGGACATGATCAAATTGTAATGTAAAAGTACAGTATAGTTATGTAATGAGTTTTATGGATGTTAGTGTGTGCTTGACCATAGAATGTTGTATCCCTTTTTATACATGATCTTAGAGATTTTGATGATGTTTATGTAAACCAGCTCAACACAGGTTATGTTACCCTTTGAGGGCACAGATGAGATCCCACAGAGGGATCAAAGTTATGTTTATATTTATGCACAGGTTGAGTTTGGTTGATGTTTATGAAAAGAAAAGTTTTAATTTTTATGCATGTTGTTGATCATGTATGGGATTATACAGGTTCACAGGTTTTATGTCAGGCTTGCTACGGGTCCCGGCGGCCTTAAGTCGACCCGGATCCTAGCGCCGGTAGCGGTCCGATTTTTGGGTCGTTACAGAATGGTATCAGAGCCCTAGGTTCATATGGTCGGACCTAGAGTGTCGGGCTCATAGATGTTATAGAAGGTCAAGCACAATAGGAAAAGATCATGTCCACTAGGATAGGATGTGGAGTCCTGTCTTGCATGATGATGTGAAATGCCATGATAATATGCATGTGCATTAATGATATGCTATGATATGTGATGTATGTGATGAGGGTTCATGTGTGCCCACATGAACCATATGATGCTAATGCTTGCTTGATGTGTACTGTTTTTCAGAAAACAGGATGAGAGGAACTCGTCGATCAGCAAGATTGACTGGAGTACCACCTGAGGATGAGGGCATGAGCGCCCGTCCTCCAGCATTGCCTAGGGCAATGTCTAGTAGGTCTAACAGAGAGAGAGCAGCAAGAGACCCTAGAAGGTCGTTGGATCTGGGTAGAAGCAGATCAATCAGAGGAACTGTTCAGGGAGGAGCGTCAGAGGATATGGGGGATGATATGGACGTAGAACAGAGGAGGGATGGCAGTTTGGGAGTCAGTATGTCAGAAGAAGGAATGGGAGAGTCCCAAGGAGGCACTCAGGCCTCGGGATTTGTACAGCCACCTCACTACCCACATTTCTCACAACATTCCGGGTATTCGATGGGAGGTACATCGGATTACCCTAGTTTCACCCCTTATCCCACACAGATGCCATACCCACCATACTACCCACCATACTCTCAGTACCCAATGTATCCACCTCCACCCTATTATCCAAATCCAGCAAACCCTACCTCAGAAAATGTTGCACCACCTCCACCACCTGCAGAACCAGCAGCCCCAGTGGTTCAGCCACCTAGACCTAGCTCAGCCAGTGGGAGCAAGGTTAAGATGACTGACTACATGAAATTGGGTGCTCCTCAGTATGAAATAGGGGATGACCCATTTGTGTACCTTGAAAGGGTTAAAGTAATCACCAATGAGATTGGGGCTGATGACAGTAGAGCCATTCAGATGGCCGGGTTCACGCTTAAGTGCAAAAAGGCACGGGAGTGGTTCAAGAATTATGTGAACCCGAGAGTGGACAGCATGACTTGGGAAGAGTTCGCAAACGAGTTTGCAGGATGGGCTTTTCCCGATAGTTCAAGGGAGCTGAAGATGATAGAGTTTGAACAGTTGAGGCAGACGGATGAAATGGGTGTGGAGGAGTTCACCGACAGATTTATGGAACTGTTGCCTTTTTCTGGGCAGAGTCTGGACACAGATTCGAAGAGGTCAAGGAGGTATGTTATGAAACTCCATTCCAGGTATTCCTCCTTGATTCAGTCAGTGGACAGGGAGAGCTTCCATGCCATAGTAGATATGGCCAGGAAAATGGAGGCCAGTGCCATTGTTCAGGGGACAGTCAAGCAGTCAGTGGCACAGTCTTCCGGTTCTAAAACTCCGGGTGGGGGAAGGTTAGATCCCTCTACCTTGAGTGCAGCAGCTTCAGGCAGTAAGAGATGGGGTAAGCCCAAGGGTAAGAAGAATAAGTTCTGGAACAAGGTCAAGTCCAGTCTGGGATTTGGGAGTGGCTCAAGCTCTGGTGCGGATAATGTAGTTTGTGCGAGGTGTGGTAGACCACACAAGGGAGTATGTCGGTTTGGGATGAACGCCTGCTTCAGATGTGGTCAGGAGGGGCATATAGCTCGAGACTGTCCAAGAGCGGCCCCGATGGCTCAGTCCCAGCAGACAGCTTCAGGCAGTGTAGCGCAGCCAGCAGCTCCAGCCATGACTCAGGCCAGTGGCAGAGGCAGAGGGAGAGGAGCAGCCTCTTCTTCAGCGGGTTTCAGAGGTGAAGGTCCATCAGCTCCAGCACGGATCTTCACAATGACACAGCAGGAGGCAGACGCATCCAACACCGTGGTGGCAGGTAATCTCGTCATAGGTTGTTCGGATGTTTATGCATTGATGGACCCTGGTGCATCTCATTCTTTTATTGCTCCGAGAGTCGTTCAGAGGTTGGGATTGATGACTTCTGGGTTAGAGTGTCCTCTCTGGGTCAGTGGACCCAAGTGTGATCCATCAGTGGCAGAGTCAGTCTGTCAGTGTAGTCCAGTTTTTGTTGAGGGGAGATGCATGTCCGCCGACCTTGTGGTTCTAGATTTGATAGACTTTGACGTCATTCTAGGGATGGACTGGTTATCTACCCATGGTGCTACCTTGGACTGCAGGGACAAGGTAGTCAGGTTCAGAGGTCAGGATGGATCAGAGGTCGTCTTCAGAGGAGACAGAAGGGGTACACCTAGAGGTATGATCTCAACTCTTCAGGCTCGTAGGTTGCTTAGGAGGGGACGTCAGGGGTATTTGGCTCATGTGAGAGAGCTTAACAGTCAGGTTAGAGAGCCCGCCTCGGTGCCAGTGGTTAGAGAGTTTCTAGACGTTTTCCCAGACGAACTGCCAGGTTTACCACCTGCTAGGGAGATAGAGTTCGAGATAGAACTGATGCCTAGAACCCGACCGATCTCTATCCCTCCCTACAGGATGGCACCAGCAGAATTGAAAGAGTTGAAGGAGCAGTTGCAGGAGCTGGTAGACAAGGGCTTCATCCGACCGAGTACCTCACCCTGGGGTGCTCCAGTTTTGTTTGTGAGAAAGAAGGATGGATCCCTTAGACTTTGTATCGACTACAGACAGTTGAACAAAGTCACTACTAAGAACAAGTACCCATTGCCAAGGATCGACGATCTATTCGACCAGCTAGCAGGAGCGGGTTGTTTCTCCAAAATAGATCTGAGGTCCGGGTATCATTAGTTGAGGATCAGGGAAGAGGATGTGCCAAAGACGGCTTTCAGGACCAGATATGGGCATTTTGAGTTCCTTGTAATGCCGTTCGGGTTAACTAACGCCCCTGCAGCATTCATGGATCTCATGAACAGAGTGTTTAGCCAGTACCTGGATCACTTTGTTATTGTCTTCATAGATGATATCTTAGTGTATTCCAGGAATGCAGAGGAGCATGCCCATCATCTGCGGTTGGTTTTGCAGACCTTGAGGGAGCATGGCTTGTATGCCAAGTTCTCAAAGTGTGAGTTCTGGCTGAGGAGCATTTCATTCTTGGGGCATGTAGTGTCAGAGAATGGAATAGAGGTAGACCCCAAGAAGACAGAGACTGTGGCTAACTGGCCTAGACCCACTTCAGTGACAGAGATCAGGAGTTTCTTGGGTTTGGCAGGTTACTACAGGAGGTTCGTTCAGGACTTCTCAAAGATAGCAGCTCCTCTGACCAGACTAACCAGGAAGAATCAGAAGTTTCTGTGGACCGACCAGTGCGAAGAGAGTTTTGAAGAGCTTAAGAAGAGGTTGACTTCAGCACCAGTTTTAACCCTGCCATCTAGTGGAGAGGACTTTACAGTCTTTTGTGATGCGTCCCGTGTGGGACTGGGTTGTGTGCTTATGCAGAATGAGAGGGTGATTGCTTATGCTTCTAGGCAGCTAAAGAAGCATGAGTTGAATTACCCCACACATGACCTTGAGATGGCAGCAGTAATCTTTGCACTCAAGATGTGGAGGCATTACCTCTATGGGGTAAAATGTGAGATCTTCACAGATCATAAAAGCTTATAGTACATCCTGAGTCAAAGAGATTTGAATTTGAGACAGAGGAGATGGGTAGAGTTGCTGAGTGACTATGATTGCAAGATTCAGTATCATCCGGGTAAGGTGAATGTTGTGGCTGACGCCCTAAGCTGGAAGTCACTAGGCAGTCTATCCCACATCACGGTAGAGAGAAGACCAGTAGTGAAGGAGTTTTACAAGCTCATTGAGGAAGGTTTACAGTTGGAGTTGTCTGGTACAGGTGCCTTGGTCGCTCAGATGAAAGTGACACCCGTGTTTCTGGAGCAGGTGGCTCAGAAACAGCATGAGGACCCATAGTTAGTGAAGATTGCCAGGACTGTTCAGTCAGGCAAAGACAGCGAGTTCAGATTCGACAACAAGGGGATCCTCCGCTATGGGAGTCATTTATGTGTACCAGATGACATAGGGCTAAAAGGAGACATTATGAGGGAGGCTCATAATGCAAGATACAGCATTCACCTCGGAGCCACCAAGATGTATCAGGATCTGAAGAAAGTTTATTGGTGGCCAGCTATGAAGAGAGAAGTGGCACAGTTTGTGTCAGCCTGCGAAGTTTGTCAGAGGGTGAAGCTGGAACATCAGAAGCCGGCTGGAATGCTTAACCCGCTACCTATTCCAGAGTGGAAATGGGAGAATATAGCTATGGACTTCGTAGTGGGGTTACCGGCGACGTCCAACAGATTGGACTCCATATGGGTGATTGTGGACAGACTCACCAAATCTGCTCACTTCACCCCTGTCAGGAGTGGTTATTCTGTGGACAAGTTGGCGCAGGTGTATGTAGATGAGATAGTCAGACTGCATGGGGTTCCTATTTCAATAGTGTCAGATAGAGGGCCCCAGTTCACCTCCAGGTTTTGGCGGAGTCTGCAGAATGCCATGGGTACTAGATTGGATTTTAGCACTGCCTTTCATCCACAGACAGACGGACAGTCAGAGAGGACCATCCAAACCATAGAAGATATGCTAAGAATGTGTGTGCTGGACTTTGGCGGTTCTTGGAGGCAGCATCTACCTTTGGTGGAGTTTGCCTACAATAACAGTCATCATGCTAGCATCGGGATGGCCCCATATGAAGCTTTATATGGAAGGAAGTGCAGATCACCTGTTTGCTGGGAGGAGGTAGGAGAGAGGTCCTTAGCAGGACCCGATCTAGTAGAGATCACCAGCAGGATGGTGCCCATGATCAGAGAAAGAATCAAGATAGCTGCAAGCAGACAGAAGAGTTATGCAGACATCCGCAGAAGACTAGTAGAGTTTCAGGAGGGGGATCTGGTATTGCTTAAGGTGTCTCCAATGAAAGGAGTGGTTCGGTTCGGGAAGAAGGGTAAGCTGGCTCCGCGATACATTGGACCCTTCGAAGTCCTGCAAAGGATTGGGAATGTATCGTACAAGCTGGATTTACCTGCTTCAATGGAGAGAATCCATCCGGTTTTCCATGTTTCTATGTTGAGGAAATTCGTGTCAGATCCGGGCAAGGTTCTTAGTGAGCCTGATGTGGAGATCCAAGAGGATCTCACCTATGTTGAGCAGCCAGTACGGATCTTAGACACCCAGATCAGAAAGCTAAGGAACAAGGAAATCCCGATGGTTAAAGTCCTTTGGAACCACCACAATATTGAGGAGTGTACTTGGGAGACACGGGAGTCTATGCTCCGGCAATATCCTCATCTCTTTTAAGGTTAGTCTTTATGTGTTTTATGTGTATGTGGTGATGTTTATGTGCATGTGCTAGTTGAGGAACATTCGGGGACGAATGTTCTTAATGGGGGGAGAATGTAATACCCGGCTAGACTCCGGTATCGGAATTCCTACCGTCCGGTGGAATCTCGGATGTCGGAGACCTCTAGAAGGGTAGAATCATGTTTTATAAAAATGTTTTAATGCGTTTTATGTTTGAAGTATGAAAGAAAATGAGTTTTTGCATGAAAATAGCTTTGGAGGAAAACCCAGGTTCGGCCGCCGAAAGTCAAGTTCGGCCGCCGAACATGCATGCGTTTTGGAGGCACGTTAGGCCCCCGAAAGCATGAGTTAGGGAAGTTCAGGTTCGGCCGCCGAAAGTCAAGTTCGGCCGCCGAACATTGCATGGATGCGGAGGCACTTTCGGCCCCCGAACGTGGCCTGGCCAGCCACCTATAAATGGGGCACTTAGCCGAAATGGGCGAGCTTTCTCCCATTTTCGGCCACAGCGAGCTTCCGACCTTCCTCTTGCAAATCTAGTGTTCTTCCTTCAAATCCCCACCATTTTTCTTGAGTTTTAAGCTTGCATTGAAAGTTTTGAGCATTTAAACCAAGTTTTGGAGCTTTGGGAACTCAGGAGCTCATTTTCGTGGATCTCCAAGTTTAGGTCATCTCCCTCTCGATCTTCAAGAGGTAAGGGCCGATCTTAAGCTCCTTATGTGTTTTAAATAAGTTTTATGCAAGATCTATGGGTAGAAATGCATGTTAGGGTATATGTTGAGTTTATGGGTTAATATTGATGTTTTGAACAATGTGGCTTGTTTGAGTATGTTTGAAGTGTTGTAGTTGGGGTATTTGATGTTTTGAGGCCCCTAGGAACTTGTATGCATGATTTGGTTGAGATATATGCTTGATTTGAAGTTTTGGGAGGCAAGGGGTTCATGTGAACCAAGTTTCTGCCCTTCTGGCAGAAACCAGGTTCGGCCGCCGAAGGGAGTTTCGGCCGCCGAACCCCCTTTGTGGAGGCAGCATTCGGCTGCTGAAGTTGCCCCCGAAAAGAGACTTTCGGATCTGTCTGGGAGGTTCGGCCGCCGAAGGTGCCGCCGAACCTGCCTGACTTTCGGCTCTGGAGGGACTTTCGGCTCTGGAGGGACTTTCGGCCGCCGAACCTGCCGCCGAAAGTGCCTTGTTCAGCCACTTCTTGCATGTTTTTATGTGATGTTTTCAGGATGTTTTAGTGGGGGTTTTTGGGAAGTAGTTTATAGTTATGTTCAGGTATGTTTGGTCCCTCATTTGAGTCCACCTGTGTAGGTTCGGACCCGAGGAATCGAGGACCCCAGCAGTGAGTTCAGCTGCTTCGGTGTTGTCAGAGTCAGCCAGAGGTGAGTGGAACTAAAACTTAATCTTTTAAATTAAATGCTTTATCATGTTTCATGCATCATGATTATGCAATAGGATGATTGCATTAGTTTTCACGAATATGCCGCATTGCATAAATTGTTGTTGTTGTGGGTGAATGTCGGATGACCCAGTTAGTCCATGACAGGAAGACCAGGCCCCATGCTACAGGCCTGGCACAGAGTAAGAAAGACCAGGCCCCAGTCTACAGGCCTGGCACAGAGTAAGTAAAGACCAGGATCCCATCCTATGGTCTAGCACGGTTATGGGACTTGAAGACCAGGAGCCCAGAGGAGGCCCTGGGAAAATGGTAAGTAATGTATGTTCTGACAGGAAAGACCAGGACCCCATTCTACAGGCCTGGCACAAAGTTAACTTGGACTAATTGGTGACGAGTTCACCCAACCCTTATGTGAATTGTTTGTGTTATGATGCATTTCATAGAGCATAGTGTTAATGTGTTTTAATAGCTCTACTCACTGGGCTTTTAGCTCACCCCTCTCCCTTTACCCCCAGGCTTGCAGGTACAGGATATAGCAGGAGTCCGGATAGTGTAAAGAAGTCATGTTTATGTAATAGCTAGCAATGGACATGATCAAATTGTAATGTAAAAGTACAGTATAGTTATGTAATGAGTTTTATGGATGTTAGTGTGTGCTTGACCATAGAATGTTGTATCCCTTTTTATACATGATCTTAGAGATTTTGATGATGTTTATGTAAACCAGCTCAACACAGGTTATGTTACCCTTTGAGGGCACAGATGAGATCCCACAGAGGGATCAAAGTTATGTTTATATTTATGCACAGGTTGAGTTTGGTTGATGTTTATGAAAAGAAAAGTTTTAATTTTTATGCATGTTGTTGATCATGTATGGGATTATACAGGTTCACAGGTTTTATGTCAGGCTTGCTACGGGTCCCGGCGGCCTTAAGTCGACCCGGATCCTAGCGCCGGTAGCGGTCCGATTTTCAGGTCGTTACATTCCCACACTTCACACATGCTGCATTATCTGCCCCTGAGCTCGAGCCACTTCCTAATCCCAGACCTGACTTGATCTTATTCCAGAACTTGTTCTTTTTTGGCTTCTTGGTGGTACTGCTCCACCTTTTACTGCCTGAACTCAAAGAAGAAGGGTCTAACCTTCCCCCACCTGGGGTCTTGGAACCAGAAGGCTGTGCTACTGACTGCTTAACTTTCCCTTCGATTATTGCACTAGCCTCCATTCTCCGAGCCATATCCACTATGGCATGGAAACTCTCCCTCTCTGCTGACTGAATCAAGGAGGAATACCTGGAATGAAGTTTCATGATAAACCTCCTTGACTTCTTCTGATCCGTGTCAAGATTCTGCCCAGCAAACGGCAACAGCTCCAAGAACCTGTCTGTGTACTCATCCACACTCATTTCCTCCGTCTGCCTCAACTGCTCAAATTCAATCATCTTCAACTCCCTTGAACTGTCAGAGAAAGCCCATCTGGTAAATTCATTAGCAAAATCCTCCCATGAGAGGCTATCCAACCTCGGGTTCACATAGTTTTTAAACCACTCTTAGGCCTTCTTGCACTTCAGTGTGAACCCAGCCATCTGAATGGCTCTACTGTCATCAGCTCCTATCTCATCTGTAATCATCTTGACCCTCTCAAGGTACACAAATGGGTCATCACCTGTTTCAAATTGGGGAGCACCCAGCTTCATGTACTCGGTCATCTTGACCTTGCTCCCTTCAGATGAGCTAGGCTTAGGCATTTGGGTTTCTGGGACAGTAGGTTCTACTGGTGGGGGAGGAGGTGCAGCATCCCCTGGGGTAGGCTTTGCTGGACCTGGATAAAAGGATGGGGGTGGGTACATAGGGTACTGTGAGTATGGTGGGTAGAAAGGTGGGTATGGCATGTGAGAGTGATAAGGGTTAAAGCTAGGGTAATTCGATGTACCTCCCATCGAATACCCGGGGCTCTGTGAAAAGGGTGGGTACTGGGGTGGCTGAACAAATCCCGAGGCCTGAGTACCTCCTTGGGACTCTCCCATGCCCTCTTCTGACATACTCACTTCGAGACTGCCATCCCTCCTCTGATCCACATCCATATCATCCCCTACATACTCTGACATTCTTCCTTACACTGTTCCTCTTCTGCTCACATGAAAAGACCTTCTAGGGTCTCTCGATGTTCTCTCCCTGCTAGACCTGCAGGACATTGCCCTAGGCAATGCAGGAGGATGGGCATCCGTGCCCTCGTCCTGGGGTGGTACTTCAGTCAATCGTGCAGATCGACGAGTTCCTCTCATCTTGCTTACTGAAAAACAGCACACATCACATAAAACATTAGCATCAAATGGTTCATGTGCAAACACATGAACCCGCATCACATACATCACATACATAGCATATCATTAATGCACATGCGTGAAATCATGGCATTTCACATCATTATTCAAGACAGGACTCTACATCCTATCCTAGTGGACATGATTTCCCTATTGTGCTTGACCTTCTAGAACATCTATGAGCCCGACACTCTAGTCCGACCATATGAACCTAGGGCTCTGATACCAATCTGTAACGATCCGAAAATCAGACCGCTACCGGCGCTAGGATCCGGATCGGCTTAAGGCTGCCGGGACCCGTAGCAAGCCTGACATACATTCTGTAGACCTGTTTAATCCCATACATGATCAACAATTACATAAAAATTTTGAACTTTCACATTCATTTCCAAACTCAACCTGTGCATGTACAACTCATGATCATAGGTATCAAACCCCACATTGGAGTCCTCATCAAATACTCCAATGGGTAACATTCATATAATAAGTTTGGATTACTTAAAACATCATTAAACCATTACATTTGAAAGATCATGTATCAAAAGGGATTAACATATAAACTAGGGTCAAGCACAACTCTAATCCTCAATAACATCATTACATTACATGACTATTCCATACATTACATCACAATATTCTCATGTCCACAACTAACTATTACATAGAATACTTCTAATCCTGCTGACCTTCTGGACTAGCCCGTACCTGCAAACCTGGGGATTAAGGGAGTAGGGTGAGATACTAGAGCCCAGTGAGCAGAATAATAAAACATTTAAAACATATGCTATAATGGAATGCATCACATCACAGACAAATCACATCAAGGATGGACTTGTCACCAGTAGTCCTCTACATAGTCCAACTGTGCCAGGGGCGTAGAATGGGCCTCACTGGTCTTTCTCTTACATAACATAACATAACATTCCAACTGTGCCAGGGGCATAGAATGGGTCTCACTGGTCTTTCTCTTACATTGTGCCAGGGGCATAGAATGGGCCTCACTGGTCTTCCATACCGTATCATCATCATATCGTATCATACGAGGACTACAGGATCATCCAACATCCTACATCAACATCAAATAATGCAGTGCAACATATTCGTGAATTCTAATGCAAACAACCTAGAATATCTCATGGCATTCATGATGCGTGAATTATGCTAGAACTTTCATTAATTTAAAACATGAAGGTTTATTCTACTCACCTTAGGCTAGCTCTGACAAGACACTGAAGTAGCTAACTCACTGCTGGGGTCCTCGGTTCCTCGGATTCGAATTTACACAGGTGGACTCAAATGAGGGACCAAACATACATGAACATGACTCTAAAATACTCCCCACAAACCCCCTAAAACACCTTAAAATAATCATAGAAAACATGCAAAGGAAGGCTGGACAGGGCACTTTCGGCGGCAAGTTCGGCGGCCGAAAGTCCCTCCAGAGACGAAAGTCATGCACCTTCGGCGGCACTTTCGACTGCTGAAGGTTCCTTCCAGAGACGAAACTCATGCATGTTCGGCGGAACCTTCGGTGGCTGAAAGTCCCTTCTAGTGCCGAAAGTCCTCTTTCGGGGGCAGGGTTCGGCAGCCGATACATGCTACCACAGGCAGGTTCGGCGGCCGAACCTGGGTCCTCTCAAAGTGGCAGAACCCAGCCCTTTTCATGCACAAATGCCTCCCAAACTACACAACTCAACCAAACCACTTCCAAAGCATGCATACACACATACATAAGCTCCTAGGGGCTTCAAACTACCCTAAACCCTAACTACAACACAACAAACACACATAAACAACCCACATTGCTCAAAAATACAACATAAACCCATAAACTCGAATAAAACCTAAACATGCATTTCTACCCCAAAAACTTCATAAAACTCGTTTAAAACATATAAGAATGGTAGGATCGAAGCTTACCTCTTGAGATCTAGAGGAGAAACGATCCTAACTTGGAGATGGGGGAGATCTCAACTCTTTGGTCTCCAAGCTCCAAAACTTGCTCAAATATCTTCAAACCAAGATAAAACTTGTTAAAACTTGAAAGATCAAAGGAAAACATCAAAAATCAACCATGGGAGAGCATGGACTCACCATTGGCCGAAAATGGGGAGAAAGCTCGCCCATTTCGTCCATGGAGCCCTTTTATAGGGGTTGCCAGACCACCTTTCGGCAGCCTAAGGTGCCTCCAAAACTCATGCAAGTTCGGCAGCCGAACATGAGGTTCGGCGGCCGAACCTTGGCCACTTTCGGAAGCCTAACTTGCCCTCCTAAACTATCCCACGTTCGGCGGCCGAACTTGAGGTTCGGCAGCCGAACCTGGAAAAGTCTCCATGGTCTATTTCATTCAAAACTCAATTCCTTTCTTTCTTAAAACCATCAAATACATTAAAACATTTTATAAAAATATGATTTCACCCTTCTAGAGGTTTCTCACATCCGAGATTCCACCGGATGGTAGGAATTCCGATACCAGAGTCTAGCCGGGTATTACATATACCATGAGACTCCACTCTAGGTATTCCTCCCTAATTCTTGCTGCGGAGAGGGAGAGCTTCCACACTATAGTGGATGCAGCACGGAAGATGGAGGCTAATGCCATCATTCAGGGGACAGTTAAGTAGTCAGTGGCACAGTCTTCGGGTTCCAAGACCCCAGGTGGGGGAAAGTTAGATCCCTCTTCTTTGAGTGCAGCAGCTTCAGGGAGTAAGAGGTGGAGTAGCACCACCAAAAAGCCAAAGAAGAATAAGTTCTGGAACAGGTTAAAATTAGGTCTGGGACTCGGTGGTGGCTCGAGCTCTGGTTCAGATGGTGCAGAATGTGTGAGGTGTGGCAAGCTACACAAGGGAGTGTGTCGGTTTGGGACCACAGCTTGCTTCAGATGTGGGCAAGAGGGACACATGGCACGGGAGTGTCCTAGGGCACCTTTTATGGCACCATCCCAGCAGACAGCTTCTGGTAGTGTGGCTCAACCAGTAGCTCCAGCCGTGACTCAAGGCAGTGGCAGAGGCCGAGGGAGAGGGGCGGCCTCTTCTTCAGTTGGTTCCCGAGGTGAAGGTCCATCCGCTCCAGCTCGGATCTTCACTATGACTCAGCAGGAGGCGAACACATCCAACACCGTGGTGTCAGGTAATCTCATCATTAGTTGTTCAGATATGTATGCTTTAATGGACCCTGGTGCATCTCATTCTTTTATCACTCCGAGAGCCGTTGAGAGGTTGGGGTTGATAGTCTCTGGATTAGAGTGTCCCCTCTGGGTTAGTGGACCCAAGTGTGATCCATCAGTGGCAGAGTCAGTCTGCCGGTTCAGTCCAGTGTTTGTTGAGGGTAGATGCCTTCCAGCCGACCTTGTGGTTCTAGATTTGACGAATTTTGATGTCATTTTAGGGATGAATTGGCTATCTGCTCATGGTGCTACCTTGGACTGCAGAGACAAGGTAGTCAGGTTCAGAGATCTGGATGGATCAGAGGTTATCTTCAGAGGAGACAGGAGGGGTACGCCTAAAGGTCTGATATCAGCCCTACAGGCTCGTAGGTTGCTCAGGAGAGGTTGTCAGGGGTTTCTAGCTCATGTGAGAGAGCTAGATAGTCAGGTTAGGGAGCCCGCCTCAATGCCCGTGGTCAGAGAGTTTCCAGATGTTTTCCCAGATGAGCTTCCAGGACTACCACCTGCTAGGGAGATAGAGTTTGAAATAAAACATATGCCTGGAACTAGACCAATCTCTATCCCTCCCTACAGGATGGCACCAACAGAGTTGAAGGAGTTAAAGGAGCAGTTGCAAGAGTTGGTAGACAAGGGTTTCATCCGACCGAGTACCTCGCCTTGGGGTGCTCCAGTGCTGTTTGTGAAGAAGAAGGATGGATCCTTAAGACTTTGTATCGACTACAGGCAGTTGAACAAAGTAACTACCAAGAATAAGTACCCGTTACCTAGGATCGATGATCTATTTGACCAGCTAGCAGGAGCAGGTTGTTTCTCCAAGATAGATTTGAGATCTGGGTACCATCAGCTGAGAATCAGAGAAGAAGATGTGTCGAAGACGGCGTTCAGGACCAGATATGGGCATTATGAATTCCTAGTAATGCCGTTCGGGTTAACCAATGCCCCTGCAGCATTCTTGGATCTCATGAACAGAGTGTTTAGCCAGTATCTGGATCACTTTGTTATTATTTTCATAGATGATATCTTAGTGTATTCCAGAAATGTAGAGGAGCATGCCCATCATCTGAGGTTAGTTCTGCAGACCCTGAGGGAGCACGGCTTGTATGCCAAGTTCTCCAAGTGTGAATTCTGGTTGAGGAGCATCTCATTCTTGAGGCATGTTGTATCAGGAAGCGGAATTGAAGTAGACCCCAAGAAGGTAGAAGCTGTAGCTAACTGGCCCAGACCCACTATAGTAACGGAGATCAAGAGCTTTCTGGGTTTGGCAGGTTACTACAAGAGGTTCGTTTAGGACTTCTCTAAAATTGCCGCTCCTATGACCTGATTAACCAAGAAGAACCAGAAGTTTGTGTGGTCTGATCAGTGCGAGGAAAGCTTTGAAGAGCTGAAGAAAAGGTTGACGTCAACACTGGTGTTAGCTCTGCCTACCAGTAATGAAGACTTCACAGTGTTTTGTGATGTGTCCCGTGTGGGACTAGGTTATGTGTTGATGCAAAATGAGAAGGTAATTGCTTATGCTTCTAGACAGCTGAAGAAGCATGAGTTGAATTACCCTACACATGACCTAGAGATGGCAGCTGTGGTCTTTGCACTCAAGATATGGAGGCATTACCTTTATGGGGTAAAGTGTGAGATCTTCACAGATCATAAAAGCTTATAGTACATCTTGAGTCAGAGGGAATTGAATCTGAGGCAGAGGTGATGGGTTTAACTGCTTAGTGACTATGATTGCAAAATTCAGTACCATCCGGGTAAGGCAAATGTTGTGGCAGATGCCCTAAGCTGGAAATCACTTGGCAGTTTGTCCCATATTACAGCAGAGAGAAGACCGGTGGTGAGGGAGTTATATAAGCTCATCAATGAAGGACTGCAGTTAGAGTTGTCTGGTACAGGTGCTTTGATAGCTCAGATGAGAGTGACACCCGTGTTTCTGGAGCATGTGGCTCAGAAACAGCATGAGGACCCAGAGTTAGTAAAAATTACCAGGACTGTTCAGTCAGGCAAGAATGAAGAGTTCAGATTTGACAGCAAGGGGATCCTCCACTATGGGAGTAGATTATGTGTACCAGATGACGTGAGTCTGAAGGGCGACATTATAAGAGAAGCTCATAATGCCAGATACAGTGTTCACCCTGGAGCCACCAAGATGTACCAAGATCTGAAGAGAGTTTATTGGTGGCCAGCTATGAAGAGAGAAGTGGCACAGTTCGTGTCCACCTGCGAAGTATGTCAGAGGGTGAAGCTGGAACATCAAAAGCCGGCTGGAATGCTTAACCCACTGCCGATTCCAGAGTGGAAATGAGAGAATATAACTATAGACTTCGTGGTGGGGTTACCGGCAACGTCCAACAGGTTGTACTCCATATGGGTGATTATGGACAGAATAACCAAATCTACTCACTTCATCCCTGTTAGGAGTGGCTACTCTGTGGATAAATTGGCGCAGGTATTTGTTGATGAAGTGGTCAGGTTGCATGGGGCTCCTGTTTCAATAGTGTCTGATAGGGGACCCCAGTTCACCTCCAGGTTTTGGTGGAGTCTGCAGAATGCTATGGGTACCAGGTTGGATTTTAGCACTGCTTTCTATCCTCAGACTGATGGACAGTCAGAGAGGACCATCCAGACCATTGAAGATATGCTCAGAATGTGTGTGCTAGATTTTGACGGTTCTTAGAGGCAGCATCTACCCTTGGTGGAGTTTGCCTACAATAACAGCTATCATGCTAGCATCGGGATGGCTCCTTATGAAGCTCTTTATGGGAGGATTTGCAGGTCACGTGTTTGCTGGGAATAAGTTGGGGAAAGGGCCTTAGCAGGGCCTGAGCTAGTAGAGATCACCAGCGGAGTAGTGCCCATAATCAGAGAAAGGATCAAGACTGCTGTGAGTCGGCAGAAAAGCTATGCAGATGTCCGCAGGAGGCAAGTAGAGTTTCAGGAGGGAGATTTGGTATTGCTCAAGGTGTCTCCTATGAAAGGGGTGATTCGTTTTGGAAAGAAAGGTAAGCTAGCTCCACGGTACATCGGACCTTTTGAAATCTTGCAAAAGATCGGGAATGTATGGTACAAGCTGGATTTGCCTGCTTCAATGGAAAGAATCCATCCGGTTTTTCATGTTTCCATGTTACGGAAGTTCGTGTCAAATCTGAGCAAGGTTCTTAACGAGCCTGATGTGGAGATCCTAGGAGATCTCACCTATGTTGAGCAGCCAGTGCGGATCCTAGACACGCAGATCAGAAAGCTGAGGAACAAGGAAATTCCGATGGTGAAAGTCCTTTGGAATCACCACAACATGGAAGAATGTACCTGGGGGACACGAGAGTCTATGCTCCAGCAATACCTTTATCTCTTTTAAGGTTAGTATCTCTGTGTTTTATGTGTTCTGTATGTTTTGCCTTGCTATGCTTGTTTGGTGAACATTCGGGGACGAATGTTCTTAAGGGGGGGGGGGGGAGAATGTAATACCCGGCTAGACCTCGACATCAGAATTCCTATTTTCCGGTGGAATCTCGGATGTCCAAAACCTCTAAAAGGGTAAAATATGTTTTTCTAAAATGTTTTCATGTGTTTTAAGGTTTTAAGTAAGAAAGAAATTGAGTTTTTAAAAGAAAAGCACCAAGGAAGGAAATCTAGGTTCGGCCGCCGAACATGGTGCACTTTAGGGAGCACCTTTGGCCCCCGAAGGTGGTCTGGCCAGCCATCTATAAAAGGCCCCATATCCGAAAATAGGCGAGTTTTCTTCCCCATTTTCGGGCAAAGGTGAGTCCATGCCCTTCCATGGTTAGTTTTGATGATTTCTTTCAAATCATACATGTTTTTGACAAGTTTTAACTTGGTTTTGAAGATTTTGAGCTAAAGATCAAGTTTTGAAACTTGAAGACCTCCGGAACCCGTTTTCCCCAAATCTCCAAGTTGGGTCACGCCTTCTCTCGATCTTCAAGAGGTAAGCGTCGATCCTCACCATCTTTGATGTTTTAAGCAAGTTTTATGAAGGGTTATGGGGTAAAGATGCATGATTAGGTTAGTTGTAAAATGTTAGGATTATGTGAGTTCAATGATAAAATGCATGTTTATTGTGTTGCTATGTTATGTTTGTTGGGGTATAGGATAGTTTGAGACCCCTATATGCTTGTGTACATGTTTATGCATGTTTGGGAGTGTTGTGCTTGAGTTTAGAAGGTTTGGGAGGCTAAATGTGCAGGAGAGGCTGAGTTCTGCCATTTTGGAAGAACTCAGGTTCGGCAGCCGAAGCCATGTTCGGCCGCTGAACCTGCTTGTTGAGGCAGTTCTGGCTGCCGAACCCTGCCCCCGAAAGTTTGGACTTTCAGCTCTGAAAGGGAGTTTCGGTCGCTGAACCTGCCCCCGAAGGTTGGCGAGTTTCGGCTCTGGAACCACTTTCAACCGCCGAACCTGCCGCCGAAAGTGCCCTGTCCAGCCTTCCTTTGCATGTTTTCTATGATTGTTTTATGGTGTTTTAGGGGGTTTTTGGGGAGATGTTTAGAGTCATGTTTATGTATGTTTGGTCCCTCATTTGAGTCCACCTGTGTAGGTTCGGACCCGAGGAACCGAGGACCCCAGCAGTGAGATAGCTGCTTCAGAGTCTTTTCAGAGTCAGCTTGAGGTGAGTAGAATGGATCTTTACGTTTTAAAGCAAATAAATTTCAAGCATGTTCATGCATCACGAATGCCATGATATATACTAGGTTGTTTGCATTAGAATTCACGAATATGTTGCATTGCATACTATGATGTTGATGTGGATGGATGTTGGATGATCCATTAGTCCTTGGTATGATATGATGAGGAGGATACGGTACGGAAGTCCAGTGAGGCCCATTCTACGCCCCTGGCATAGAGTAAGAGAAAGACCAATGAGGCCCATTCTACGCCCCTGGCACATTGGAATGTTATGTTATGTTATGTTATGTTAAGAGAAAGACCAGTGAGGCCCATTCTACGCCCCTGGCACCATTAGAATGTGTAGAGGGCTATTGGTGACAAGTCCATCCTTAATGTGATTTGTTTGTGATGTGATGCATTCCATGAAAGCATGTATTTAATATATATTGTTTTACTATTCTGCTCACTGGGCTCTAGTAGTTCACCCCTTTCCCTTAACCCCCAGGCTTGCAGGTTCGGGATAGACCAGGAGGTCAGCAAGAGTAAAAGTATTGTGTATGTAATAGTTAGTGGTGGACATGAAAGATAAATGTAATATTTTGTGTAAATGAGTATTGAGGATTAGTGTTGTGCTTGACCCTAGAGTTTATGGTTAATCCCTTTTGATACATGATCTTTGTGTAATATTTTAATGAATGTGATGTAAACCAAGCATGATGTATGTAATGTTGACCCAGCTAGAGCATTTGATGAGGGCTCTAGTATGGGATTTGTATGTTTAATGTTATGGTGCATGCACAAGTCGAACTTGGTAAATGAAAATGTTTAAAGTTTTTATGTAAATGTATGATCATGTATGAGATTTAACAGGTATGTCAGGTTGTATGCTAGGCTTGTTACGGGTCCCGGCGACCTTAAGTCGATCTGGATCCTAGCGCCGGTAGCGGTTCGATTTCGGGTTGTTACACAAACCATCTTCATCAGCAACAGCAACAAATCTGGTATCTGCCATACAATCTGCTACACCTGCTGCTATATTTGCTGCACAAATCATTGCTGTATCTGCTACACAAATCGCTATTGTACCTGCTGAATAAGTTGCTGAACCAGTTGCTGAAATTGCTGTACATGCTGCACTTGTTGAATCTGTTGCTGCACTGAAAACCAGCCCTTAAAACTGCACTAGAACCAGCCCAAAAACCAAAAATTTTTGCTAAAAAAATCCCAGAACCAGCCCTTAAAATAGTAGCTGAATGAGCTGCTATAAAGACAGCCACAACAGCACTGAAGAGGCAGAAAATGCAGCAGCTACTGCTCTTGAACTAGCTGCTGTCCTTGCTGAATTTGAAGCTAAAAATGTTGAGGCAAGACCTCCAATGGCACAAGAAAAAACTCTTCGCGAACTAGCAACATCCTTGGATGATCAAGCACTATGGTGCATCACTTACTCACCTTTGGCAGCCCCTTTTGAGCTCAAAACCGGATTAATTCATCTCCTTCCAAAATTCAAATGTCTGAAAAATGAAGATCCATACAAGCACCTTAAAGAATTTCACATTGTGTGTTCAACAATGAGGCCTCAAGGTATTTCCGAAGAGCATGTTAAATTAAGAGCTTTTTTCTTTTCTCTTGATGATTTTGCCAAAGAATGGTTGTTCTATTTACCACCTGGATCCATCACTTCATGGGATGGGATGGTGAGAGTCTTCGTGAGCAAATACTTCCCAACCTCAAAAGCTATTGGCATCAGAAGAGAGATCAGTTGCATTAAGCAAAAGGATTATAAAGAGCTATATGAATATTGGGAAAGATTCAATCGATTGTGCACAAGCTGCCCTCAACATGACATCTCTGATAAGTCACTCATTGAATACTTCTGTGGAGGTTTGCTACCTTCGGAAAGAAAGTTCATAGACGCAGCATGTGGAGGATCAATTGAAGACAAGTCACCTCAAGCCATAAGGGATTTAATTTCCACCATGGCAGCAGCCTCACAGCAATTTGGAGATCAAGAATAGCCACCAAGAAGGGTGAATGAGGTGAGTACATCCACTTAGCATCCCAAATTTCTAATCTCACTAATGCTGTCCGTAGCCTTGTTGTGGGTCAAGCCCAACAAGTCTAGCAGATTCAGCAGCCCAAACCATATGGAATATGTGCAAACTTGAGCCACCCTACTGACCTATGTCCTTCCCTTCAAGAAGAGGACCAACAAGTCAATGCAGTTGGAGGATTTAATGGGCAAAGAAGGTATGATCCCTATTCTAACACCTATAACCCAGGTTGGAGGGACCATCCAAATTTGGATTTCAGTTATGCAAGGACCAATCAATATCCGAGCTATCAGGAAAGGAATCCAACCCAAGCAGCACCTTAAAAGTCCAATACACCCCTTAAAGAGATCGTGAAATCCTTAGCAAACTCGGTGCAAAATCTTGAGCAACAAATGAGTCAAATGGCCACTTCAATGAGTAAACTTGAATCACAAGGAAAGCTACCCTCCCAAACTGAGATAAATCTAAGGCAGAATGCTAGTGCCATCACATTGAGGAGTGGAAAAGAGCTTCAAGACAGCAGGCTTGAGAAAATGCAAAAACAGGTCACTGAAGAGAATCTGCCAGAAAGTGATCAGGGCAGTCGATCTGCCCAAATCACAGACCCAATCGATGGACAGATAGTACTGCCCAGCAGTGGCGATTTGCCCAAATCCTCAGAGAAGACAGAAATGATTTGCCCAAAATAATGACCCAGGCAGAATTCAGCTCCAAACAGACTAAGGCAAATTAGCAACTAGAAGAAAAATTTAAGGTACCTCCTCCCTTTCCCAAGAGATTTGCAAGATCACAAAAAGAAAAAGAAGAGAAAGAAATACTTGCAACCTTTCGCAAAGTGGAGATCAACATACCTTTGCTTAATGCTATCAAACAAATACCAAGGGACACCAGCTAGGAAGATGAGGAGAACAGGAAAAATTTGAAAGAAACGGAAGAGACAGCATGCTGCACAGACTGGTCCAGAGGCAATTTGCCCAAATCACTTGTACAGATAGAATCTGATTTGCCCAAATCACTTGAACAGGCAGAAATCAAATCAACAATTGAGACAGATTTTGATTTGCCCAAATCATCAATGCAAGCAGAATTCGATTTGCCCAAGTTCAGTACCAGATTGCAGCCACCTTTTATGGAGAAATATGAATTGGAGTTCAAAGTGCTGCCCAATCACCTCTAAATTTCAAACATAGGGGCTAGAGGCACACCTCACTTGAAAGAGGAGAAATTAATCATGTTACTTCATGAGTACATGAAAGAAATAGGATGGGTTATAACCAAAATAAAAGGTGTGCTGCACTTCTTACTTAATTCTATTGGAATCCTTTTCTCTCCCCTTATTACTTGAGCCTTGATCAAGTCAGAAAAGTCCAGTCCGCGACTTTAAACTAGGGCGCTACTGAGAGGCAACCCAACATAGGCGATTTGCACAAATTGATGGAAAAATCAGCAGAACTTAACTACAGCAGAGGTAATTTGGCCAAATGATTTGCCCAAATCACTGTCCAAATCAGCAGAACCTTCAGCAGTTGATCAATCTGCAGAATCTCGCCTTGACAAAATGGAGGCCCGAATCATACACATAGAGCACCTACTGCAACTGCTGGTGGATAACTTTCTGCCCACAGACCATGACAGCCAGTGATTTGGCTGAGTGATTTGCCCAAATCACTGACCAAATCACCCCCAGGCCAGGAAGTCCCTTTCTCTCTTAATTTTTCTCTATATGTTTTACATTGAGGACAATGTTTAGACTAGGTGTGGGGGTACTGGGGAATATTTTTGCATTGTTTGCACCATATTTTGCTTTCTTTTTTCTTCTTTTTGCATTTTCTACCCTTTTACACACGCCAAAATTTTTTTCTCTCTCACACACATTTCTTTTTGCACTCATATTCACTTCTGCACATATGCATACACACACAGATTTTGTTTTAGCCTTTGCTCTACTCAGCATAGATGACAAAGTTAAAAGAGCCTCCTATCTCATGACCCCATTAAAATTTTCAATCTTTTAAGCCTAAATTGAATCATTTACAGTGTGTTACCTTCACTTAGGGAGTTTTTCTCTTAAATTGGATCTTTGCACTTGCTATGGTCAAGGAAAAAATATATATACATGCAATAAAAAGTTAGTGTAACTCTCTATGAGCTGATTTGCCCAAACTGTTATGAAAAAAAGAAAAAGAAAAAAAAATATAATAACTCAGCAAAATCAAAAAGCACAAAACATAACCTGTTTCGATGGTCAAAGACTATGAACAGAGCTAGTAGCCACTTGAACAAGTGACCAACTGAGTAACCGGGGGTGGGTATCACCAATATGCACCTTCGCGTAAAAAGGTTGGTGACTTTTTCAGGCAAGGATAAAAAAGTGCTGCTGAATAAAAATGCTTAAAAGGTGGCAAGTCACTCTTAGGGGTTGCATTAAGCCTAATATAAAAGAATAAGCATGATCAAGTCAAAAAACTTTCCCTTGGCCATGGTAGGTGATGGAAAAAAAGGAAAGAGGGGACAACCTTAGTACATGTATACTACACTGTGGTGTTTCAACTTAGGAGTCTAGGGGGGCTGATTAAGTGGTACTTAGGCTCAAAAGAAAAAGGAGCTTGATTGACTAAGTTATTTGTTGCTTGAGGACAAGCAAAAAGTTAGGTGTGGGGTATTTGATCAAACATAATTTAGCCACATTTTTATTACCTTTATTACTGTTCAATTACACATTTTTAGATTAATTTATGGTTTTTATCATGTTTTTGCAGAAAAGGAAGAAAATGGAAAGTTGGAGAAAAAGTGCAGAAAAAACTGGAAAAGTGATTGGGTCAAAGTGATTTGGCCAAATCACTGCCCAAATCAAGCTGAAGCAGAAAGCTGGGACAGACTCACAGGAAGCGATTGGGGCAAGCGATTTGGGCAAATCACTGCCCAAATCAAAATGACAGCAGAGGCGGACAACAGAGCGGGAAAAAGGAAGAATTCAAAATCCAAAAGCATTGAAGTCCTATCCTACTTCAAACACTTCAAGATCAATCCTAAGACATCTCCAAGAGTCACTCCCAAAGATAGACTCCCTCAAGAAGAAGATTTATTCACAAGTAAATACAAAAGCAAAGAGGAGATTAAAGACTACAAAAAGACCAATCCATACTAGGATTCCAAATCCTAAGTGGATTAGGATTCTTCACCTATAAAAGGAGGCAGCCCCAAACCAGCAAAAAAATCATCAGATCTTCAGCAGAATCTCATAGAAAAATCTGCAGAATTCCAACAACCTTTCTTCTTCTACTTTTCTTCTTTTCTTTTGTGATTTTGTCCACCATGAGTGGCTAAACACTTTTCTTTTCTAGTTGAAGTTGGAAAAATTCAGTTTGTGATGAATTGGGAGATTTAAATCTCCATTGTTAAACTCTTATTTACTTTCAATATTTATTCAACTTGATCTTTCCATTATTATTGCTTTGCTTTTAGAATCAATTAAGGCCTGTTGCTTTTAATTGTATAAGTAATAAATTGTTTGAATGATTTAGGTCCGTAATTGCTTAGATTGTCTAAACACAAGTACAATCAGTTGCATAATCTAAACTTGACCACGCGGTTGGCAAGGTTAGAATTAGGTTTCTCTAAATCTTAATGCAGTTAACAGTTGTTCGATGCTAAAAGCCCCAAGGACGTTCCTTGGCATCTTGTTAACTAGTGTTTGATTAGTGAACGTTTCCTAGTCAAAATAGAACTAAGGAGGAATTTGGATTGTGAGAAGCATCTTCCACATCCTAAACTAATTTATTGAAATAAATAGGAGTATCAAAAAGAGTCAATGATCAATTCTAAACAAACTGAAATAGATCCATACTTCAATTAGAATCCTTCTCCCATTAGAATTCTCATCTTTTTAAACTATTGCTTTCTCTTGCTATTTAGTTTCAGTTCATCAAATCAAACCGCCCTCTTCTTATTTATTTGTTATTTACTTGTCCAAGTCATTATTAGGAAAATCCGTAGTGTCAAATCCCTGTGGTTCGACCCTATTGCCACTAACTGTAAATTATTTTGTTGATTGATAATAGGTTTATTTTTGACGGCTTCGACAACCACTGTCAAGCATACACATCAGAACATTCAAAAGTGAGCGTACCTGACACCACCGTGTTCGATGTGTTAGCCTCCTACTGAGCCCGGGTGAAGATCCGAGCTGGAGCTGACGGACCTTCTCCGCGGGAACCTGTGGAAGAAGAGGCTGACCCTCTCCCTCTGCTTCGACCACTGCCTTGCGTCATGGCTGGAGCTACTGGCTGAGCCACACTACCTGAAGCTGTCTGCTGGGAGTGTGCCAACCAGGATGCAGTGGGACACTCACGTGCCATGTGCCCCTGCTGTCCGCATCTGTAACATGCTGTAGTCCCATATCGACAGACTCCCTTGTGCGGCCTTCCACACCTCATGCATCCAGAACTATCTGAACCAGAGCTTGAACCACCACCTAATCCCAGACTAGACTTCAACCTTTTCCAGAACTTATTCTTCTTCGACCTCTTGGTTCTGCCCCACCTTTTACTTCTTGTGGGGGCTGCACTCAGAGATGAAAGATCAATTATCCCTGTACCCGGGGTTGTGGAACCCGAGGCCTGAGTGCCTTCTTGCGACTCCCCTACACTCTCTTCTGGCACACCTACTCCTAAGCTTTCATCTCTTCTCTGAACATCCATCTCTGCTTCCCTCACATCAGCTGACATCCTTCTTGGATCCATTCCTCCTCTAATTATATTAAAAGACCTCCTAGGGTCCCTTAATGTTTCCCATCTGCTGACTCTACACGACTGTGCTCTCAGCAGAGCAGGGGGAAAGGTATCCATACCTTCCCTCTCAGGGGGAACTCCAGTCGATCCCGCAGATCGACGAGTGCCTCGCATCCTGACTTCTGAAAAACAACATGTACACATAAACATTAGCATCATATGGTTCATGTGGAAACACATGAACCCGCATCACATACATCACATATCATTAATGCACATGCATATTGTCATGGCATTTCACATCATCCTTAAGACAAGACTCTATATCCTATCCTAGTGGACATGATTTTTCCTATTGTGCTTGCCCTTCTATGACATCTATGAGCCCGACACACTCTAGCTCCGACCATATGAACCTAGGGCTCTGATACCACTCTGTAACGACCCGAAAGCCGGACCGCTACCGGCGCTAGGATTCAGATCAACTTAAGGTCGCCGGAACCCGTAGCAAGCCTACTATGCATCCTGTGTACCTGATAAAATCCCATACATAATCATACATTTTCATAAAAATTTTAAACTTTTCTTTCACAAAGCTTGAACTGTGCATACATCATATCTGTAAACATAAAAACCCCATACTAGAGCCCTCATCAAATGCTCTAGTTGGGTCAATATTTCATACATCAAGCCTGGTTCATCATATCTCATCATTAGAAACATTAACATAAAGATCATGTACAAAAATGGATTACAATCTATCAATAGGGCCAAGCACAATACTATCTTCAATACATTACATAGACTATACCATAACCTTGTTGACTTTTCCATAGCTACCTGTGCTCCTGCAAACCTGGGGGTTAGGGAAAAGAGGTGAGCTACAAAAGCCCAGTGAGCAGAACAGTAAAAACAATTTAATAAACATATGCTTTCATGGAATGCATCACAACACAAATAATTCACATCACGGATGGACTGATCCAAAAATCCCTTTAATCTGTGCCCGGCCCTCGGTGGAGCTCCTCAGGACTTCTATTACATAACATAAGCTGTGTGCCAGGGGCGTAGTGCAGGCCACACCTGGTCTTTCCTGTACTCTGTGCCAGGGGCGTAGAATGGCAGCCCTGGTCTTTCATTACATAACATAACATCTAGAGGGCTAATGGGTCATCCTGTTGTCCATCCACATCAACAACCATTTATGCAATGCAGCATATTCGTGAGATCTAATGCAACCACCCTATTACATATACATGATGCGTGAACATGCTTAAAACATTTGATTTCTCGAAATAAAAGATTAGTTTAGTTCTACTCACCTATGGCTGACTCTGAACTAACTTTGAAGCAGCTATCTCACTGCTGATCACCTCGGTTTCTCAGGTCCGATCCTACACAGGTGGACCCAAATGAGGGACCAAATATACTCTATCATGACACTAAACATCTCCCCAAAAACCCCTTAAAATCTCACAAAACAAGCATATAAAACACCCAAAGAAGGGCTGGACAGGGGACTTTCGGCGACAGGTTCGGCGGCCGAAGGTCCCTTCCAGATCCGAAAGTCAGGCACTTTCGGTGGCAGGTTCGGCGACAGAAACCCCTTCACAGATCCGAAAGCCCAGCCTTCGGGGGCATGTTAGGCGGCCAAAAGGCTGCCTCCCATGCAGGTTCGGCGGCCGAACATGGTTTCGGCGGCCGAACCTGGTTCCCTCCGAACGGCAGGTCCGAATCTGTCACAAGCATTTCCAACCCCAAAACTCTCAAAATCCTCACAGCCAACAACTAAAAACATGCATACTCTCTCCCACAAGAATAAGGGGTAAAAACTAACTTAAACCCTCAACAAACATCAACACAAACAACACAGGGTATGCATTCATCATAAAACCAACATAAACCCTAACATTTTACAACTAGCCTAAACATGCATCAAAACCCTCAACCCCTTCTTAAAACTTACTTAAAATATAAAAAAGGTGAGGATCTACGCTTACCTCTTGAAGATCGAGAGGAGAGGTGATCCAAACTTGGAGATTAAGAGAAATCGAGCTCCGAGGGTCTCCAAGCTTCAAAACTTTGATCTTAGCTTAAAATCTTCAAAAACAAGATAGAAACTCATAAAAATCATGAGAGACTTGAAGGAAAAGCACAAGATCGACAAGGGGTGGCGAAGACTCACCTTGCCCGGAAATGGAGAGAGAAAACTCGCCCATTTTCGGACAGGGGGCCCTTTATAGGTGGCTGGCCAGACCACCTTCAGGGGCCAAAAGTGCCTCCGCATCCGCCCCATGTTCGGCGGCCGAACATGAGGTTCGACGGCCGAACCTGAGTTTTTCCCTCAAGCTCTTTTCTTTTTAAAACTCAATTTCTTTCTTCATTAAAACAATAAAAACATATTAAAATATTTTAGAAAACCTTTATTTTACCCTTCTAGAAGGCTCCGACATCCGAGAATTTCGGATTCCAACGGAGATTCTTTTAGAAGGTAGGAATTTCGATGCCGGGGTCTAGCCGGGTATTCCATTCACACTTAGTCCAAAGGAAAGGACAACAAACTGGAAATGAGGAATCATAAGATGAGGCCCCGAAAGATATTGACTGGAAGCTAGTTAGTGCGGTACAAAGGTACTTGAAGGAGCAAGAGGAAGATTCCGGCTTGGATGATGCCTCACCCCTGTGGGAGGAAATTCTTGTAGAGATTTTTTTCAAGAAGTTCAAGTTGCCCAGTTTGGACAAATACGATGAGACGACAGATCCTAGGAGTCATCTGGCTATCTTTCGAACTATGATGTAGCTCCAGGATGTCAACGATTTTATACTATGCCGAGTCTTTTCCCATCCACACTCACAGGTTTAGCCTAAAAATGGTACTAGTATTTGAGTCCAGTTTCTATCCATAATTTTACATTGCTTGCTATGTTATTGAAATCTAATTTTGTTACCTATATATCTCTTAAAAAACTCTCGCTAGACTTGTCGAAAATTCAACAAGGAGAGGATTAGTCTTTAAGAAGCTTTATCTCACGTTTTAATGCTAAAGTAATACAAGTTGAAGAATTAAATCACGAGATAGCATGCGAGACATTAAAGAAAAGGACTCGCAACATAAAATTTACGAATTTGTTGATCAAGAATCCAACAGCCACCTATCAGTAGTTAATAGACAAAGGCACAGAAGTATATGCAACTAGATGATGAAGTTCAAGAATTGAGAGAGGAAAGAATTTGGGCCAAAATAATACTTAGAAGTCAGATAAACAAAGCTATGAAAGTGAAAGGAATTATCCAGTGTCACGCAGTAGGAATGACCAAGGTAATTTTAGAAACTACACTCCACTAAATGACTCACGAATACACATACTTATGTGGATCAGGAAAAATTATAAAGAAGTCAAATGGTCCATCAAGCGTAACCCAAACAAAGCGAGCATGCAAGATAAAATAAAGTATTGCTGATTTCATGAAGATCATGGGCACACTATAGACGAATGCAGAAAACTAAAGGATGAGGTTGAAAGCCTCATTAGAGATGAAACTTTGAGGAGGTTTGATATAAGAGATAGAGAAGAAAGGAGGTTAAAACCTAAGGTAAAAGCACCAATCAATCTTGATGAAAATAAAGCAGTAGGGGTTATTTATGTAATTGCAAGGGGACCAAGTGGCAACAAGGGAACCAAATGTCTACAGAAATAAAATGTAACAAATATTCAACTTCTGAGTCAAAACTCAAGTTTTTAATATAGAGGATCCAGTCTTTAAATGGCTTGACATAATAAGAGGGGGTGTTGGGTCTAGTGAGTTGGGCGAAAACTAGAAGGGACCATATAAGGTTTCTAAAGTTATTCGCCCAAGTGCTTATAAGTTGGTCAAATTAGATGGCTAAGTCATTTTTCATTCTTGAAGTATTGTGTAATTCATGGAAATGTTATCAATAAATTGATGATGTATTTTTCAATTCTTTTGGTATTTAATTCAGGATTATCAGAAATAATAGATTGATGGAAGCATTGGGACAAGAAGAAAAGACCACAAGGTGGATAACTGCCAGGCGAGTCTTTAGGTGTGAGTCCTAATAGATAATAATTAAAAGCAATTTCTACCAAAAACGCCGCAAGGCAGGTAATCGCTAGGTAAGCCACAAGGCGAATAACTGACAGGCATTCGACTAGGTGTTAGTCCCATTAATAATTTTGTAAGGCATTTTATGTTGAGAAATCTAGAGATTATTGCAACCCAAAGGCGCAGCAGAAAAATAAAATTTCTCTGATTTCCTTTTCTCAGAATCCGAGTGTTAATCTCGTTGAGAAGATACAATCTGGGACTGATGGTGCTGCTTTTTCAAATGAACACCCTCTATGGTATCCACACGAACATCTTCTATCCTTCTAGAGTGCTAGCTCTCTCAAAGATAGATAGATTATGTGCTTCACAATCTGCAGCTTTTTAGACTGAGTTTTCTAAAAATTGTCCCTTCCACAATTCGTAGAATGGGTATTTATATGTTTCAGTCTTTTGTTTTTCCCACAACTCCTTTTCCTAAAAGGAGTTGTGTTCATAACCCACTATCACAATCTCGTAGATACTCAAATATCTTATGTGATAGATTCCTTTATTTGTAACAGTTACAAATAGATTGCAGATCTTTTAAATATTATTATCTCATAATAATAAATGATTAATAATAATAACACTTTATTATTATTAATTATATTAATAATTAATAATAATAACATTTTATTATTATTAATTATATGAATGGGCTTTGGGCTTTTAGCCCATTAATATGACATAGCACATCAACAACGTTCTTTTGTGTGTGACCCAATAGGCTCACATTAATTGGCAATAGTCTCAGTCCCACAAGGCCCATAAGTCATAAATGACCTCTAGCAAAATATTATGACTACCCAACAAATATGAGGATCAATAGTCCGATAAAGCCTAATAAATAGAACATGAATTAATCCCTTTATCACACGATATCTAGTTTGAACATAAGTCATGGTCAATGTCAAACTTATAATGTTCAAACTTATGATTTCTCGACTGATAAAAATCAAATGATATTAATCACACTATCAATTCATTTGAGCACGACCATGCATTTCTCAGTCTCACTTATCGAGGGGCCCAGAAGATATCTCTCTCGGAGAGAGAGACAAATCCTATCTTGATTGTTCATTATCCTCTACATAATTTCTATTATGCTCAATCATAACCTTTATGATTGTCCGATTAAAGACAATGTTTGGTTATGTCAAAACATAATAGTCCTCATGTTGGAAACTATGACATTCTTAAGTCAAAGTATTAAGACATAACTATTTTGAGATTCACTTATGATAATAACCCATGTAGTGATCTCAGTGAGGGTCCATCCAATACTTTGTTCTCTAACAAGTATCTATGATTATTGAATTATATCAACATATACATAATCATCTCATGATTATCAATCAATAATCATACTAGCTATATTTTATTATTATCAACATAATAATAAGTAACCAGGGATGATAATTATTATTATGTAACATGCAAACAAATAATAATGACAAAAACCTCTTTTATTAACAACCAAAACGACATACAAAAAGGTTCAAGATAATGGCCTAGGGCATATACACTAATATTTTATGTTGAAGCCACAAGGCGGGTAACTGCCAAACATACAACTGGATGTTAATCCTGCTAATAATCTTTCTAAAGACATTTTATGCCAAAGCTATGAGGTGAGTAACCGCTAGGCTTACGACCGAGTGTTAGTCTCGTTAATAATTTTTCTAAGGCATTTTATACTAAAGTCACGAGGTGGGTAATCTCCAGGCTTACGATCGGATATTAGTCCCATTAATAATTTTTCCAAAGCATTTTATTTCAAAGCCACGATGCGGATAACTGCCAGGCTTGCGGTCGAGGTTTAGTACAATTAATAAAATTTTTCAAGATATTTAAGACTTATTCATGAGTTTGACGATTGATCTCTGAAAACAAAAGTGCAAAGAGTTCTAATTATTTTATTTTTAAGTCAAGTATTATCCTAAGTACTTGGCAAAAATAGTCTTAGTGTTTTCATTTATAAAAGAAATTTTTATATAGGAGGAGAGATATCCTCAGTCTCCTCCTCCCGAGCCTCTATTACATTTTCATCTATATCTATATTTTCAGTAGAAACCCCGTCGGTGAGATTGCCTTTAATATGACCCTCCTCCTACTTATCTTCCTCCTCCTCCTCATGGAAGATATTATCAATCTAAACGAAGTCCTTAGTAGGAAAGCGCTTGGCCAGCTCCTTCTTGATCGAGTCCTAGCCTTCAATGAACATCTCCCCTCCCTAGGCCACCATCTCCTGAAGTTCGGGTTCTAACTCAGCAATACTGTCTAAGGTGGTCCGATTGTCCTGAGCCTGAGACTGCAGCTCATGGACTTACCATTGAAGGATAGCCACTCGA
This sequence comes from Manihot esculenta, assembly GCF_001659605.2. Lineage (NCBI taxonomy): Eukaryota > Viridiplantae > Streptophyta > Magnoliopsida > Malpighiales > Euphorbiaceae > Manihot > Manihot esculenta. Next base: position 20,738,336 of record NC_035163.2, read on the forward strand.
TCCTCGGTACTTTTAGCCCAATTCTTAAGGGTAATATTTGAATTGTTGGCTTCATCTAGATCCGCTTAGAGCTTGACTACTGACTTTATAGTGTCTTTTATCGTATTTTTCACCTTGGTAACCCAAACTTTTAGCCTTGAGCACTCCTACTGAAGGAGATTTTTATCTGTCTTTTGTGCCTTAAACTCTCTTCTCATAGCCTTGTTCCACTTTTTGGCTAGGTACGCGCACAGAGCACTCTGCATCGCAGAATGGATGACGTTATTGTATAAGTCATCCGTCTCCACCGTGTTCAGGTAATGGTGGTCCCTAGGCCTCAAGGAATTCTTAGCTATGAGAATGAAAAGTCGGAGCTCTTCGAGAAGTGAGTTGACTCGAGTCAGTGCCAACAGTAAGTGTTGGATGCCTTGAGGCCATGGGGCTTCAGTTCCAGCCTCTTCTTGTTGTGGTCCAATTTGGTTGGGCAGTATTGAAGGAGTGCCCCTGAAGGAAGACTTAGGTTGTAACACATTTTGCTCCTCTATTGTTAGAGGCGAAGGGGAAAGAGGAAGCATGACAATCTCTTATGTCCGTCATGCCTGTTTTAGAGGTGGACCGGGCATTCCAGCAACAACCTTGCCTTTTCGGGCAGTACGTGCTGCTTTTGTAAACTTGTTCTTCCCTTTGCCCGCCATATATGAATAAAGTAGAGAGTGAATAAGTAAAATTATGTGAAGGTAAAAATAGTAGAAGTAAAATACCATGCTCTACAGAGAGGGTAGCATCAACCAAGGATTTCGTTACTCAGATGGCCGAGGCAACCGAGCTTGCTCTGCCTGATAATGGCTTTCCATGACAACGTGGCATTCCTCATCGCCATGTTAATGTCCATTATTTGGATTGAGGCTATCTTCTGAAGGAAGTCCAAAGTGGCTTCCTTGTCCCTCCGTGGTTAGACCCCATCATTTCTAAGCTCCATATATAAGTTCCAGTCATTTCAGAGCTATCGAAAACCCCCATATACCCTATGGCAAAGGATGAAAAATTGTTCTTCCAGCTTCAAGGAGGAAGGTATTCGGTTGACGAGGGTCTGGCATTTCTTTTCGTTGAAGAACTATAACTCTTCATTTTTTTCGTGTATCTAGTTGGTATAGTTGGGAGAAGAGTGTGACACTCAGCTTGATATTGTTGTTAAAGCAGATGAACCAGAACACCACCAAAATCCTTCAGCTGTTGGAGTGCAATTGAAAGACTGACAACTTGTGGAATCAGAGGACTTCAATAAAGAATGGGTCCATTGGAAACCGAAGACCCTCATTCAGCTATTTCTCATATATCATGATAGTATCCTCAGTAGAGATCTAGTCATCCATGTGAATATTCCGGTGTGAAGCATAAGCTTGAAAAATCACTCGAGAGATTTGATAATGGTCATGCAAGCAGTCTATGTCCCTCTCAGTCAGCATGGACGCGATGTCATTCACCATGAGGCTGTCATTATCACGTCGCCCTCAATAGAACGATGGGAGCTGGAGTGCGAATAGGGCCTCCGGAGGAAGAGCTTGAGATGGAGCTTCCATCGAAAAAGGATGACAAAGAAGAAAAAAAGGTCCTGTTCATCTTGGGAAATAGGAAAAAAGAACGAAAGTGAGAATTACCTTCAGAAAATAAAAGATTAAACATCAAAGTGGTCGAATCTTTTATAAGCAAAAGAAGACAGTTGAAAACAAAAGTGGTGATCGTAAGAGAAAGAGAGATTTTATATTGTGGTTTTGACGATAGGTTTAAATGCAGCTCGAGAAGCAAAGAAGTTAGTGTTTATGTTTAGAACAGGCAAAGAGACATGGATATGAAGAGTCAATACGTGCATATCACGTGTTCAAAACCATGAAAACAGTTATAATATTTGAATATGAAGAATCGAAGACCGATAGAAGACCTCTGATATGATATAATATTCGCTCAAAATATGCCATAAATTGTCACTGTATGACAGAGTCACGTGGAAAGGTTTTAATAAACCGTGAAACTTGGTCACAGAAATCTCACCATAAAAAAGAAGATTCGGACATTATAATGGTCGATATTTAGAACGATAGAAAACTCGCTCTCTTATGAACCGGTCGAGCTTTTTTCATGACACAAGTTACCGTTAAAGGATAATATCCAGTAGATCCCCATTACGCCTATAATCGTGAGATCCCTTATGTACTAACTGGTACGAGTCAAATTTCCAAAAAATTTACCAACTAATTTCATTTTCTTATAATATAAAAGCAATGCATACCCGAACTTCTTAATCTCAAACAATCTAATTATATTTGCCTTTTTTGATACATTACTAACTTGAAAATTGGAATGGTTGCCCATATACGCTAACCACTTCAACTTCTTTTTTTATTTTCGGCTTATTTTCGGTCATATTAAATGTTAAATTAAAATATTGTATATATAATTTTTTTTATCTTTAACTATAATAATAATAATTTGAAAATAAAATTATTTTAATTTTATGAGATGATTATGCATTTTTATCCACTAAATTAAACTAGATTAGATAATAATCTTATTAACAATATACAATTTTTGTATATATATTTATAGCATCCTTTATTTTATAATGTTGCAATCCAGACTATAGAAAATAAGTTTTTTTTCTAGATTTTTTTCTAATATTTTTTAAATAATAATTATTATATAAAATACATACAAAATACGGTAACAAATTTCGATTTGATTTAATCTGATCGGATTCAAAATAACTCATAATATTCACTCAAAAAAAAAACTCACGATATGTTTTAACCTTTACAACATTTAAAATTATTCGAATTTAAATGATCTAAAACATTAAATATTTAATTAAAGGGTTAATTTAATTATTCAAATTAATTTTGACTTCTGACTAAATCAATTTGAATTTTATATTAATTTCAAATTGATATTCATTTAAATGTCTTTCAATTAATTTATTTTTTAAAATAATTATGATTAAGAAATTAAATCAATACAAAGCCTGCTAGATAGGCTGAATCAGTAAGGATTCAACTCTTTTTTTCTTCCTGAATTGATTATCCAATTTCAACTTAGATTTCCATTTCGTTTCCACCTAATTTCCAATTCCTCGCCCATAAATCAAAGCAAAATATATTAATATCATCTCTGGTGAATTTAACAACGGCTTACATATATTCAATAAACACTGCAAAAGACTTGAATATGCCTACATATCACAGATGCCAACAAGAGGTTGTATCATCTCTATTTCTGGCTCTTCTTTTTCCATAAGTCTCCAAACTTCTTAATGCCAGACCCCTTCCTTTTTCCACTTCCAAAACCATCACCAAACTCATCAGCCATTCCTGGTGATCCCACAAAACCCGCGTACACACCACTGCCACCAACACCACCTGGTGTTTCAAATACACCACCAAAGTGCTTATCCATGGAGCCACACCTCTCGGTTATCCTACCGTTCATCTCCACTGCCCCAGCGAGAACTGCTGCTGCTGCGTCTGCTGCTTTTCTCCACTGCTCTGTCTGCACTCTCATCTTCTTTATTTCAGCCTCCAAGGCCGCCTTGGCTTCTTCTGCAGATTCCAGCTTCTCCTTTAAATGAGCTGCATTTGCTTGGCTTTTTTCTAGCTCTTCTCCCAGCTGAGTTAACCTCATGGACATCTCGTCTTCCTTAGCTTTAGCAGATGAAATGTTTGAAGTTGCTTCTTTCAGTAGATTCTTCAAATTCTCATTCTCCTTCCTGAATGCCTCCAATTCATTTTCTTTCTTTTCTAACTTGGCTTTTAGCATGTTTATCTCATCATCCTTTAAAGCTAAATCATGGACTGATGGCTTTTCTGGCTCTGAAATTGCAAGCAGTTCGGTTGTTATTTTAGTTGTGCAGTTTCCTTCTACCTGATCAATCAAATGGCCAGGTTCAGCCTTGGCCTCAACAGCCTCTTTTTCTATTGGAACTTCAAAAACATCAGTTTCTTGCTGGTTTTTATCAGACATTTCATTCACAACGTTGTTGTCTGCCTTTTCAAGATCCTGAATTTCAGTTGGAGTATGTTTCTCTTCAATTTCCTCAGGCTCAATAATAGTTGGTTTCTTTGCCTTATTCACCAATTCTTGTTGAGCTTCTTTCTTTGCAGCTTCAGCAGAAGCCAACTGCCTTTTCAAAACTTTCAGCTCTTCCTGCGCTTGGCCAAGTTGAGTTTCCAAATCTGCAATTCGGATGCCCAGTTTCTTCTGGTTCAGTGAGTCAGGATGGTGACCTCGTGGGGAGCGACGGTCTCCCAGCTTGGGACTTCGGTCTGTAATTGGTCGATGATGCTGTGAATCTGACTCAGAGCTAGACGTCCTAAGTGGATGCGGACCTCGAGACGACTGCCTTTGAGGAACTTCTGAACCCCTGTTCATCATGAAATCACAAGATGGTTGGCATTATATTGTGCAAGCAAAAGAAATGCATAGCTTACTTCCAGTAACAGGGTTATACAAGATTTTGTTGTAATATACAAATATTTCATGTATGATCTGATTTCGTGTTCAACACGAGTGAAAGAAATTATTCATCCTACAATTGTCTAGTATTGTTAAGGTCAATAATAATGATTATGCAAGTACTGACTTCTGAGTCTTAATTCAACTCATAGAATACCAAAATACTTCGAAACTTGATAAGAAAGGATGATATGCTATGAGAATTCTTGTTTTCTAGCATTCTATCATATCATCCTTTCTTCTCAAGTTTCTATGAGTTGAATTCATATGCAAATAAAAAGAAAAAAAGAAGATAACAAAATTCATATGCATATGAGAATTGCATATTGATGACAAATCGGATTTACTTACCTTGATCTTGGCATTTGATCAACTTAAGGAAAATTGGTTGCAGAACAGCAAGGAGAGCACAGAGAATTGTTCTATGAGGAATCTAACAAGTAAATGAAAGGGAAAATGCAAAAGATAAAATAGAAAATAAAAAGAGTTAGATTGAAGCTCATAAAAAACACTATCAATATAACAAAATTGTAAATAATAATAATAATAATAAAAGGTAAAATCCATATGCAATTCTTTGGTATCCGAGCTTCCTAGTGGTCTTGCCTGGAATGCCAAGCACTTGGTAGGGAACATCAACTTAAGCTTCTTATATGTAAAAGGTTAAAGCATAGGTTTTCAACTTATGAAAATGTTTTGACAAAAGAAAAAACTTATGAAAATGTTTATCTTTCATTGAACTGAGAAAGTGAGAGACAGAGAAAGTTGAGCAAAAGTGCCACTAAAGTAGCATCATGAAAACCTGCAACACTCACACACACACAAAAAGGCACCCTTTTACAAAACCTTCTCTCTCTCTCTCTCTCTCTCTCTCTGTCTCTCTAATGATACAACAACCATCAAACTAGATATACATTACATTTCCCACATGAGCAAATCACAGATACTAGAGAACCAAGGCAGTAACAGTCCTTGGAGGAGAATCCCAGATTTCTAATCTAAAAATATGCACATTTTGTCAAATGTGAAGAAGTGAAAAAATCAGAAAGATTTAAAAAAAAGAAGAAGAAGAAGATTTTCACATCTTTTCTTCTGGTGCATGATTTGTTGATGAATGTGAAAGATACCTGCAAACAAATGCAAGTTGCAATCCTTCAGAGAGGTGGGATTGACAGTCTCACCTGTCATATATAAGAGTTCATTCTGGCCCTCACCTTCCAACTTTGAGACCCTACCATGGGAGCAGGTGTATAGTGTCAACTCTTCTCAATAATTGTACATTGTATATAAAACACCAGCTCATATCAATGATTTTTTTAACCAAACACCCAAAAAAATTTTAAAAAATACAAATATTTTATTAACCTCTCTCCATACGTGAGAATAATACAGGAAATACATGGATATTTGGTAATATGCAAAATGTAATTCAAATCAAGTCTCTCTCTTTTTAGATGTGCTTAATGTCCAAAAAGAAAAATCAATACATGTATGATTGTGCCCTTTTCAACTTTCAGAGGCTAAAGACAGTATCTCAAAATTCAGGCTGGTGATATTTCAAGGGCACTTGAGTCATTTCAACCAAGCTTTTACTGACAAGTGAAGAGCTAAAGCAGATGATGAGCAGAATGCGTAAAAAGTGACAGTGGAATGTCTTAAACACCAGTGGAAGGACCATACACCACGTGCCACCACGCGCGTGCTTGTATGGAAAAAGAGAAACCTCCATTTTCAAAATGTGAAATGAAGACAAAAGAGAAATAGATAGATCTCAAATGTTAAATATTTCTGTCTCTTAACAAAATGTTATATGCAAGAAACAAAAAACTTTTAGAATGCGTTTGGTTGCTGAGAAATGAATCAAAGAGGGGAGGAAAAACTTGGGCTACAACTGGAAATTTTACAAGAGTTTCTCTGGATTCAGAATAATGGGAATGATGAGATTCCAAGTATTCACTTCTTCCTTTCACATCTCTTTTCTCGACAACCAAACACATGACAGTGCTCGAGGAGGGAAGAAGAAGTTAATGATGATGATAATGAAAAGTTAGGAACTTTTGTCTACACTTATAATAAGAAGAAGATAAAAGAAAAAGAGGAAAAAAAAAAAAAAACTCACCTGGGTATCCACTAATTTCAAAACTTGATGAAGGGGTTAGGTTGTAGTGCAGATTGTGAGAAAGAGAAAATCTCCATTAGAGAAGCTTAATCCATGAAAGGCCCATTTGAAGAATGGGATTGACAGAAAATAAGCAAGCTTCTTGAAAGAAAATAAAAGCACAAAGCTTGAGAGAAGGTGTCAGAAGATTTGAATTAAAGCAGGTGAGTGAGAGAGTGTGCAGAGAGAAGAAGATAACTTTGTGGAGAGAACCAACAAACCCTATTAATGTATAAGATATTGTTGAATCTGGGAAATCCAAAAACCTCTAAATGTTTTTTTAACTTGTGTAATTTTGTCTGTTTTCAAAATTTCAAACATTTTTTCAACTGTTAAATTTGGGTGTCTGATTTTCTAAATTCAGTTGTTGGATTTTTGTGAAGATTCCCACTCTCACAGCCTGTCTCGGGTCAAATGAAATAGATTATGAATATATAATTGGGTAATTTGCTGGATCTCTCAGAATTTTAACCAAATTTATATAGTAGTTTTTTATTAAATTTTTAATAATAACTAAAATGCCCATTTAAGTAATAAATGTTTTTGTATAAAAAATTATTTTTATTTATTATTTTAATAATAAAAAAATTGATATACTATTATTTTAATTTTAAAGATTAGTCCACTTGTAGTTTTATCTATTATTTTTTATTTATTATTATACTAAATAATTTTAGTTTTTAAAATATAAAAATTAATATTTTATAAAAAATAAATTTAGATGGACCCTAACTATAATCTATAAGTATAAAATTTAATTTTTAAATTAAGTATAAAATTTTTATACTTATAAAAACCAATCTTAACGGACTCCTAAATATAAATATCAACTTTTAATTTTTAATTAACTATAAAAATTAATCTTTAGTTCTTTAAATGTGTAATTTATATACTTACATAATATAAATCTGTAACTATAAAAATTAATTACAGATTTTAAAAAATTATACTTATAGAATATAGATTTATATTAAAAATTAAAAATATCCAAAATTCATCAACTTTCAAAAATTAAAATAGTACTCTCTTAATTTTTTATTTAAATAATTATATCATTTAAAAGATATTTTAATTATTAAAAAATATATAAATCTTAGTAAATAGTAAATTAATGCTAGTATATATATTTTTTTAAAGAAATGATCATTTTATTAGATTGAAATTAAATTTAAAAATTAATTTATTATTGAAATTTTAATGAAAAATTATTCTAAAGGTTTTGTCGAAACTCAGAGGAAGGTTTCTATAGATTACCCTGTATAATTTAGCTCTTATATTTCCCAACTCCCATAAAAATGTATTTTTCATTCATTTTTTTGATCCTTAATTTATCAGTCAATAATCATATAAAATAAATAAATCTTTTAAAATATATCAAATATGCTTTTTAAAGGATATTTATACCTTTAAATTTTAAGATGAAACAAATAAATTATTCAATTTCACTGGACTATGACTTGCTTCCAATACAAATGTAACAAAATCATGTGCTTATTTGTCTACCAAGGGCCTATATTGATATATTTTTAAATTTTAAAGGTTTTATTGATGAAATTTGATCTCATGAAAAATATTTTTTAATAATAGTAAAAAGAAAATATTTTTTTAATCAAATAAAAAAATAATTTTCTCTTTTGAAAATATAAAATTATTTTCTGTACTTTTATATTTTCATTAAAACTTTTATATAAAAATTGTTTAATAAATTTTATTGTTAAATTTAAATTAAATAATAAAAAATAAATTATTTTATTAAAAAATATTTTTTAAATATAAATTATTTTCTATAAATAAACAAAGAATACAATTGATATAAATACATTAAAACTCAGTTTCAAATTAAATAGTAACCAATTTGACTTTTAAATGGCAAATGTGCTCATTACTGCACACAGATCCATTTTATATTTTTTGTCCTTTTTGTCTTTTTCGCTAATATCTGCTTCTCAGCTACTGTATATTAATTGTGATTATCCATTTAGACAAATTAGTTCTCTTCTTTTCTTTTTTTTTAGTTTGTTTTATAACTAAAGCTATAGATAGTTCTAACTTTGCTAGAAGTCAAGTCTCCTTACCTTTGTTGTTTCTCGCATGAGGTAGAGGGAGCTTCCCTTCGCCTATCTCGGGGAGTGAGTTTGTGCTTCCCACTTTTGAGTAGGTTGTAGATAAATAATTTCGTATTTTCTTCTGTTTTCATGGTAGATCCGTTATTTATATGAGAACTTTTGCTTTGATCTACTTTTTTTTTTTTAGTTTTAATTTGTATTTTTAGTGTTCTTTCTCTTGCATGCAAAAGTGTTTCTGAACAAACCTTCCGTACTTTATTTTCGGGTTTCGTAGAGGAATCTTTATAGTTGTTCATTGGCATCTTTGGAGCCTCTCCATCGCGTTTTGTTTACTTTTTATCGTCGCATTTTGTGGCATACTCATACGCACCATGCTGGTGAGCTCTACCCTTTGAGTCCATCTGCAATGCTTCTTTGAAGGTTATTTCTCATAAGATAAAGAAGGTCTACAAAAATACCAATTCAGAATAAAAAATACGTGGAATAAAGATATGCATGTGGAAGTCTTATCTTGAGTACACATCTAAGTCTTATCTTGAGTACACATCTACTGCTAAATTTTAGTTGCTGCAAAATAAATCAATTAGTTAATTTCTTAAGAGAATCTCTTATATTTATTTTGTTATTAAGTAGCTGTTGAATCCCAAAAGAATAGGGATGTTGTTGAGTTTAGTTCTATTTATAATTCCTTGTATCAGCAGTAGTCTTTACAGAGAATTCAATAAAAAGCATTAGATTTTACTAAACTCTTTTCTTAATAGTTTTGACTAGGACCTATCATTGGTATTAGAGCTATGACTACCAACAAGAAATGAATTGAGAATTTGGAGAGTGGGCTAGGACAACTCCAAGATAGCGTGGGCAGAATGGAGCTTGGGGTTGGGGACAAGTTGCAACACTTGAAGGAGGCTATGATGTGACTTTCTGAGGCAGTAATCTCCAACAGAGATGGAACCAGTAGCAACACGGGTGATCGTACTAGCCACTTTCGTGGTAACAGAGAAGAAGCAGGACGGTCAATGTTTTCTTCAAAATTGGCCAAACTGGAGTTTCCTAAATATTCAGGAGATGATCCTACTGAATGATTTACCCGGGTGGATCAATTCTTTGAATACCAAGACACTTTACCCTCTCAAAAGGTGTCTTTGGCTTCTTTTCATTTGCAAGGGGAAGCCAACCAGTGGTGGCAATGGCTGCGACGAGCATACTAAGAGGAAGGGAAAGAAGTTACCTGGGAAATCTTTGTTGAGGAGTTATGGTCACGGTTTGGTCCTACAGATTGCGAAGACTTTGATGAATCTCTTTCAAAAATAAGACAACTCGGCTCTTTAGGAGACTATCAAAAAGAGTTTGAGAGGTTGGGCAATAGAGTACAAGGATGGACTCAGAAGGCTTTAGTAGGCACGTTCATGGGCGGATTGAAACCTCAAATTGCAGGTGGCATTAGGGTGTTTCAACCGAAGTCATTGAAGGAGGCTATCAGTTTGGCTCGCATGCGGGATGAACAATTAATTCGGCAAAAGAAATATACACGACCATTTGCGCCACAGACTGCTGCATCTCCAACGAAAAGTAAGGCAACAACTCTGATGAAGCGACTTACATGGGAGGAAATGCAGAAAAGAAGGGCACAAGGGCTTTGCTTTAACTGTGATGATAAATTTACTCCTGGGCACAAATGTAACGGGCCACAGTTGCTATTGTTGGATGGGGGATTTGAGGCTGATGATAGTGACAGTGAGGGGCTTGAGGCATACCCCAAAACGCAAGTAGAACCTGAAATATCTCTACATGCTCTCACTGGATGGTCCACAGCTCGAACCAGGAGAGTATCAGCTAAGATCGACTCACATGAGCTAATTGTTCTTATTGATAGCAGGTCAACCCACAATTTCATTAACGAAAAGGTGGTAGGTTTATTGTGATTACCAATGGTGCCGACAGAACCTTTCACTGTAAAAGTACCTCATGGAGACCCTTTGAGATGCAATGCGAAATTCGACAATGTTCCTATTCTACTACAAGGTATTCCTTTCACCATCACATTGTACTCTTTATCACTTATGGGGTTAGATATGGTGCTAGAAGTGCATTGGTTGGAACAATTAGGCATAGTGAGCTGCAACTGGAGGCAAATGACAATGGACTTTGAGTGGAAGGGCCAACACCATCAATTGGAGGGGATCAACAGTCAATCCATTCAGTCTTCTTACTTAGAAGGGATTACGAAGGAGTTAAGATAGGGAAATTTGATGTTCACAATTTGTTTGCAAACTTCATAAGATTGTGTGCTGCAACACATTGATCATGAGATGCAAGTCTTGCTTAAAAAATTTGAAGATGTCTCTCAAGTGCCAACCTAACTTCCTCCAAAAAGAGAAATTGATCATCGCATCAACTTGAAGGACGGGACCAATCTGGTCAATGTTCGACCTTACAGGTATGCCTATTTTCAAAAAGCTGAAATTGAGAAGCAGGTTCATGACATGTTAAAATTGGAGCTAATTAGAGCGAGCACAAGTCTTTTTCCTTCTCATGTTCTTCTAGTTAAGAAAAAAGATAGCACTTAGAGGTTTTGCACTGATTATAGAGCTCTTAATGCTGTAACCATTAAGGACAGATTTTCTATCCCTACTGTTGATGACATGATAGATGAACTATATGGAGCTGTTTACTTTACCAAACTTGACTTAAAATCAGGCTATCACCAGGTTCACGTACATCCACTAGACATACATAAAACTGCCTTCCGAACTCATAATGGCCAATTATGAATATTTAGTCATGCCTTTCGGGTTGTGGAATGCTCCCTCGACCTTTCAAGCCCTTATGAATTCTATATTTCGCCCATTCCTCAGAAAATTCATATTGATTTTCTTTGATGACATTTTAATTTATAGCCCCAATTGGACCATGCATCTTGAACATGTTCAAACGGCTTTGGAAATATTAAGGCACCATAAATTGTTCATCAAAATTAACAAATGTATATTTGGTCAGCAAGAAGTAGAGTACATGGGTCATATTGTGACTTCTAAAGGTGTTAAGGTAGATAAGGGGAAAATCAAGGCTATGCTGGACTGGCCTAGGCCTGCTAATATCTCTAAATTGCATGGTTTTTTAGGACTAACAGGTTATTACAAGGAGTTCGTTCGTAATTATGGGATCATAGCCCGACCGCTGACCGATCTATTGAAAAAGGGACAATTTACATGGTTTGAAGAAGCTGAAAGATCATTTTGCAACTTAAAAGAAGTAATGACTACTACTCCAACACTGACAATGCCTAATTTTAATGAACCATTTGTCATTGCAACTGATGCTTCAAATGGTGGAATTAGAGCAGTCTTGATGCAAGAAGAGAAACCAATAGCACTCATAAGTCGAGCCTTGGAGATTACAAAGCAATCTTGGTCTACATATGCCAAAGAAATGCTGATGATTATTCAAGCTATTTGCACCTAGCGGCCATATTTGCTAGGCAGAAAGTTCTTTATTCAGACTGATCAACGAAGCCTCAAATACCTGATTGAACAACGAATTGTGACGTCGGACAATAAGAGTGGGTATCTAAGTTGTTGGGTTATGATTATGAAATTCTTTACAGACCGGGCCCGGAAAATTCTGTTGCAGATGCATTATCAAGAATAGCAGGCAGCCCTAGCCTTAATTCCTTATTCATTCCACAAACTACTCTGTGGGATGCAGTGAAGGTAGAAACTAAGGATCATCCGTATATGGCTCGCATTGGGAAATCTGCCACTGAGAATCCAGGAGCTCCATACATGTGGCATAATGGTTTGATCTATTATAAGAATCGTGTGGTTATCCCTCCTGATTCTAATATAGTGAAATTGCTCTTGCAAGAATTTCACGACTCCTCATGTGAGGGGCACTCAGGTGTCTTACGAACATATAAGAGAGTGGCTCAACAATTTTATTGGCCATCTATGCAGAGGACAATTCAACAATATATAGCTTATTGCTCTGTATGTCAAAGAAATAAGGTAGCAACTCTATCTCCGGCAGGTCTTCTCCAACCATTACCCATTTCTCACCAAGTCTGGGATGACATTACCATGGATTTCAAGGAAGGGCTTCCCCATCCAATGGCAGGAACACTATTTTGGTTGTGGTTGACCGCCTAAGCAAGTATGCATATTTTTTTACTCTATCTCATCCTTATACTACCAAAGTAGTCGCTGAAAAATTTGTGGAAGGGGTTGTGAAGTTACATGGAATGCCCAAGTCAATTGTTAGTGATCGAGATCCTATTTTCATCAACCATTTTTGGCGAGAATTCTTCAAACTATCAGGTACTAAACTTAACATGAGCTTTACTTATCGTCTGGAGATCGACGGCCAATTTGAAGTAATTAACAGATGTGTTGAGCAGTATCTTTGATGTTTTGTTGTGCAACAGCCCCACAAGTGGAGTTCTTATCTACCTTGGGCTGAATTTTGGTACAATACCACTTACCACAGTTCTATTGGGATGACTCCATTTCAAGCACTTTATGGCAGACCTCCACCAACTATTCCCCAATACGAAATGGGTCACTCTCCTGTTCATGAAGTAGATAAATCATTGGCAACGCGAGATGCAATTATACAGTAACTCAAGGGCAACTTATCTTCTGCAGTCAATCAAATGAAACAAACAGCTAATTCCAAAAGGCGCGATGTTAACTTTCAAGTGGGAGATTCCATTTACCTCAAACTTCATCCTTATCGGTAGCAAACGGTGTATAAGCGAGCTTATCAAAAGTTGGCTAGCCATTTTTATAGACCGTTTCCCATTGAAGCAAGAATTGGGAAAATTGCATACAAACTCCAATTACCTGGGGGTCAGGGATCCATCCCGTCTTCCATGTGTCGCTGCTTAAAAAACACATTGGGGAAACACACGCCACTATCCCAGAATTGCCACTATAGCTGATGATGGGGAAATTATGGTGGAACCAATAAGAATTTTGGAGACTAGGTGGGTTATGAAGAGATCACAATTCGTTGAAGAAAGTCTTGTCCAGTGGAAGAACTTATCTGCGACCTGGGAAAATACACAACAGTTGAAAGATAAATTCCTCAATTTGAACCTTGAGGAGAAGGTTCCTTTCAAAGAGGGGGGCAATGATAAAATAAGAAGGTCCACAAGAATGTCAATTCAGAATAAAAAATACATGGACTAAAAATAGGCTTTTAATTTAAAATGGAACAAATAGGCTTTTAATTTTAAAAAGACATCAAAAGAGATTGAAGTATAACTTGCTTTCGATTCAAATACAAAGAAAGTTGTGTAAGAAAATCCTGTAAGCATGGGATATTCATCAATTATCCTGTGTATCTGATTGTTTTTTTTTTTTTTTTAATCTTTTTGCCCAAGGTAAGTATATATTAAGATTTGAAACAAATTGCATACTCTGGTTATCATGCAAATCTTGATGTACTGGAGTTTAGATTAATGAATATGGAAGAAAACTTAGCTGAGGTGGATTTACCCTTTGTTTGAATATGTGTACAATGGAAAAGGAAGGAAAATAAATGATAGAAAATAAGGGAAGATTCTTATTTTGCATTGTTTGGAAAGGAAAAGGAAAATAACTTTTATGTTTCTGTACTCGTTTTCTCTCCGAATTCGAGAGAAAATAATAAAAGAAAGAGATTTTGCTTTGAAAATCTTTTGAATACTCGGCATAGATGGAGCATCGTTTGCAGGCATTTATAACTAAGACAAAGTCACTTTCAACCAGAAAAATCTTTATTTCTTACTAGAATCAAGATTTTTGGACATGCCATACTTTCTAAAAGTAAGAGATCCGTAATGGGATTCCATCTCGACATGCTATATATTCCATGAATTTATTCACCGTAAAACTGAATAGTGAATAAAGTATAAAGTTTAGATATTTCCAATCAAAGTAATCCTAAAACCACTCCTCTAAGTTTGAATTGCCAAGGAAAACTATGAGGAGTATTTGTTAATTTGTCATCCTATATATATATATAAACTTGAAATTACAAAAAGGCTCCTAGGACTTCAAATATTACACCTACAGCTAGTTTATTTGAATAGACATACTAATGGAACTCATAAATGACTAGAAAATGCCCTATCCCAATTAAAATGTATTACCATAATTGTTAATTTCTTTGCTTTCTTGTCATCTAGATGAGAAAGTAACCAATCAAGGTCCATTTCACTGTCTGAGATTGGGAGCTAGGCCATGGAATTTGTGGCTTCTGTTTCTTTATGCAGTATAACTTTTATATGGGTGTGAAATTTTCTAGTGATCACAGTTCCTATCTTGTGTCAAAAATGTCTCTTTCTTTGATCCTGTTGTCGAGTAAGCTGTCCAGCAACAAGTTCCACCTCATGCAAGATGCTACTCATCAAAGGAGTTGGAAACCTTCAAATGGGGACATGGCAAATCAAGCAGCCACTTTTTTCGGCTCGGAGCCATCATTAGGTGTCAAACCAGAAAATGGTATAGGCCTGAAAACCACACTAATGGAATTCTGGGGAGCATAAGCAGGATTGTTGCACAAATCCAACAGTAGTCCATGTTCTTTCTCAAACTGTTTTTTTTTTTTTTGAAGTTAAACCAAAAAAGAAAAACAAATTGCAGTGTTTTTTGAAAGCCATGAATTTGATAATGCATCTTGCTGGAGAATTGATAGCAAAAACACAGGCACCTTTATTCAATATCACTACAACAGAAAACTTTAAACAGTTCATCCACCATAAGAGCTTGCGTGGCTAGTTTCATCAAGAACATGGTACATGTATGACTATTAACTCTTATTATCTCAAATCCTGAGCTGATCATCTATGTCAAATAACATCCATATCTCATTAACCCTGTGATCAAATTCAAATGGAGAATTGTACTGTGCAACTGTATACACAGAAGTAGCATCACCTTCATGGCTTTTCTGAATTGCAGTAGCCCATATAGTGCCTGCTAGGCTATCTGCCAAAGCAGCAGCTTCCTCTCCAACATCTGAATCTGAGACAAATCCACTGAATTGCCTTACTGCTGCATATGTTTGTTTCCATCTTTGAACATGGAGGCCTTCTGCAGGAGGTGGATTTGCTTGATTCTCTTTTGGAACGTAGAAACTGACAGTGAATGAGGATTCACAGAAAGGTCCATCACTTGGAGAAACTTCAGTAATAACTGGACCTGTCATCTCTATCTTTTCTCCATAGTTATTCTTCCCTTGAATGTAGTTAAATAGCCTGTGGACCACAAAGGCATTGAAAGCAAAGCAAAGCAGAGCAATCAAGATCATGCACTGTGCCTAAAAATAAGTGAAGAACAGATGAAGGAAGAGATCTTACTGTAGGAAACCAGTTCTGGAGGCTTCAACAATGGAGATGTCTTGGATGGGAGAAGTCGACATCCAAACAGAAGAGTTGTATCTGCGAATTTCATACCCATCACCAACTTCTATAACATCATAAGATGGACACTCTATTCTCTTGCAAGTTGGTGGGTATATTTCTAATCTGCTGCTACTGCTGCTGATAGGTTCTTGCCACAGCCCAAAGTTTGCACTTCCCAGAAGACTCAGAACCAGTGATAGCTTGGTGAAGAGCATGTGTAAGCTAAAGCCAGCCATTGGAGCTCAAGTGCTTGATTGCTTTGAAAAAGTTTGGAGGTTGAAGATATTAGAGATTGATAGATAGAAAGAATAGAAGCAGTATGGTCCACATATTTATTTCATTCGTGTGGATGTCTTTATGACTTGTGGCAGGGCATGGATGGAGGAAAAAACAAAACAAAAAAATAACTTCCAACACTGAGAGCTTTATGCTCGTATAGGCATCTTAAAAGTTTGTTTTTTTTTTTTTTTTTTTTTTTTTTCAAATTGAAGTGTTTAAAAGTAATTTTATTTTTAAAATTTACGTATTTAAAAACAATATTTTTTAAAATATAAATACTTACTAGATTATTATTAAAATTAAAATATTTAATAAATAAAAATATTAAAATATAGATATACAAATATATATTTAGTCTTTATTTTTTTATTTTTTAAAAATTTTTAAATAAAAATAAATTTTTAAAATACTTAAATTAGATAAGAATCGATTATTGATTTGATATGTGATTTATCTAGTCCAAGTATGAGAACTCTTTTAGCATCTCAGTTAAATAAAAAATAAAAAAAACTATTTCATACACACAAATTTTTTTTTCAAAAAGTAAATAGGTCTAAAATGTTCATCTTTTTAAAATAAACTAAAATCATATTAGAATTCATTTAAATTTCTTTCATGTAAAATGAAAAGTTTCAACAAAAGAACTGCAAATAGCTCCTCTTCTCATATAAAAACAAACTACACCCATCTTTCCAACACCCATCAATAGCAACTCTTTAAATATGGCTAGTATTATCATATGGAGAATTCCCATATGAGAATGTACAAACAGTTTCAAGTATACCACCAAATAAAAAAGCTTCACATAGAATCAAATAAGATTGGGAAATATACAAAATAATGAACAATGAATATTTTCAGCAACTGTACAGGATGGAGGAAACCATTTTTATATACTAACTACTAATTCACATTCTGCCAAGCAAAAAAAGCTGTTACTTAACCTGTCCTTCCAATTTCTCTTGAAAGAGCTGAGGATTTCAGGACTCCCCCTGTCTATTACCATCCAATTTCTTACCACATGGCTGAAGGTTGGATAACTCCTCCATTTCATTAGCATCCAATTTCTTTTCAGATTGCTGACAGTTCGACGACTCCTCAATGCCACTATTCGAGATGGTCACCTCATTCTCATCTACACTCTCCAGGCCATTGACATTTACCTTCTTCATTTGGCCCTCTGCATCAAGTGCAAACTCACTCGAACCAGCCTGCAGGACATTCTCCTTGTTTTTATCAGAATCGTCATTACCATGATAGGAAGATGTGGAACTAGAAACAACTGGGACTCTTTCAACTTGAGAAGATGATCGAGATTCATTATTGGAAGAATCAGACTCTGGATATATTTCTAATTCTTTTGCACCAGATAACTTGCTTCGTGATTTTCCTAACGCTTTTCGGGAAAGAACATGCTTTAGGCTACGAGCAGACTTTTCAGCACGTTTAAAAATATTCTTTGCCTTGTCTTTGACATTTACCTTCCCCGGACTTTCCGGCACACTTCCCTCAGGACTCAAAACCAAATCAACTTCTTTTGAACTCTCAACCACTGTAGACTTAGGAAGGTTGTCTTCCACTATGGAATTTACATCCATCTCCTGGTTACCGGCTTTAATGTTAGCATGAGGAGATTGAACAGTCTCATCATTGCTGTCCAAATGTTCCTCGTTTTTAGAACCTTTATGAAATACTAATCTAATCTTATGTAAACCCTTCCAGACTTTGTTCGCTGACCTTTTACCCTCTAGGGTATCATCCGTACTGCTACTCTCGTTGTTAAGGGGCCCAGAAGTTGCAGAATGAGTTCCGCCCAATGAATTATGAGGAACTTCACCAACTTCATTGTCTTGGCACTTAATCTTCCCCTTTCTAGGCTCCCAAATTTCTCGCACTTCATTTCCAGATTGATGTACCCATATCCCAGTTTCCTGTTGCCCTTCAATGTTTACAGGATCAAAATTATCTAGCACTCGAGGTGACCTATCTGATGTTGTGGATGAGGAAAAGGAAGCTCTACTTGCAGTCTCACTTACAAAGGAATCTCTTAGTTCTCCCTTGCTCAGTGTTTCTCCATAAAAAATACTAGCACCAGCCTGAACAAATCTCATTGGATAATCCATGAGACAAGTGCACTATGTTTTTTGTTTAAAATGAAACCTGAATTTTTCGTTTGCTCTCAATTAGAATTTTATGGATATTACCTTTCTATTTTCTTCAAGAACAGTTATGGCAAGATGCAGCCTCCCCATTTTAATTTTCTGGAGTGGCAACCACATGTCATGTCTCTCACCATCTCTAAGATCATTGATGCTAATGGTACAATCCCTGCAGGTAATAGAAGATAAGATACATTATTACATCAATAAAATTAAATTAAACAGAAAGGTCCACCACCATATACATATAAAACAAAAATGTATAGCCTTTGTTCTTGAGAATAATGAAAAGATAACCATTTAACCATGTTCGTATGACGTGGAGAAGAAACAAACCCAAGGGAATCATCAACAAAATGTTCCTTGTCAAGTACTTCAATAGCCAGAACGTTAGGCAAATCCCATCCGCAAATGGGGATCTTGAATTCTTCATGCCATTTCGGAGCCAAAGTTTTCCTTTGTGTCTTTGTCATGAATTTGTAAGGGCCAAGTTGCCCTTTAACGTATGGATCAGCCAATCCTGAAAAAGGAAAAAAATTATATCTCATATGTGTGGAAAATCAAAAGGCTAAAGATAAAACATTAGCAGCTTAAGTCAACCATTTAAGTCAGACGGTTTCATGTCAGCTGCTTCCACAACTTCAACTTTGGCATAAGCAACAGGTACCTTCTCGTCAACAGAGAACCAATTTTCTGACAAGAAAACAATTATTAAAAGGTTAAAATTGCACCAGATTCTCAAATAACTACCAGAATAGCTTGTAGAAGTTATCAAGTGCCATTATTACAACCATCATTTATCTTCCTAAAACAGAGATCATAAGCTAAGGTTGCTCACAAACAAACGTAACAACTCTGATACTCCGACTCTTCATTTTGCCATGCCATACCTGTTGACACGATGGCATGGGACACAATATGGAATATGTGTCCAGCACATATTCATACAGTCTAACTCTCGAGTTATAAAGATCTCTAAAGATGAAAGACGGTCTTTTCGCTCAAGATGAAGAATATGAATAATAAAGCATTTTTTTGCCGTAGTTTACATGATATGCTATGTATTTGATAATCTATGCAGACTCTAATTATTAATTATATAATTTTATATTTTTTAGTTTGTTGTATTTCATATAACATGACATATCCAACCACCCTTTTCCAAATTTAAATCTATATCCCTGTATCATCTATTTAGAAAGTTGACAAGTCAACATTAAGGATATGTACTCATTTTTTACACTCATACCCTAGCCCAGATATCATGGCATAACAGCATATTCTCGCAATCACAAAGAACTTTATCAAATGCTCAATCCATAACACTCAGTCTCAAATTTACTTGGCATTTAATACAATGTAGAGATGAGAAAAAGCTTTACACGAATTCTTTTACTTAAGACTAATATCACAGCATATGAGCTCTTAAATAATAAAACAATAGAACAAATTAATAAGCCTACGTTCATTGAACCATATTACCAGAATAATGTGTTTTAGGGGACATCCTTTCAAGCTCATACACAATGGGAATCAATATTTCTTTCAAATCCACATACAATGGGAATCAGTATGCCTGACTTCTTTGCGAAACAGAGTTCCTTGCATTAACCTTCCTAAAAATTTCCATTTGATGCCAAAATATGCTTCTGCAATCTGAAGTGCACTTAATATTTTCTCATCCCCACTCTAAATCAATGTTGTATTTTTCTCCTTTTTTAATTTCTAACTTTTTAAACCATAATTGTGAACTGAAAAATGCTAATGACAGTGGATGTGAAAACATTTTCAGCGCATTATTAATGGCTAAACCCTAGTTCTGAAAACTAGATCAACACCAACAGAAGAAAAATAGATATGCACTCCACTTAAAAAGAAAAAATCACAATCTGAGGAATTTCCCTAGAAGCATTGATAAACAAGGAGCCAACCACTCAGAAAAATATATCAACAAAGCATTTAACCATAGTTCCACATTGAAGTCCTATTAACATTTCCTATCAATAAATCACCTGACTCTGCTGAAGCAAATTTCTCCACATCCACAACTAGCTTGTTAGGCTGCAATCAAGCAAATAATTATATATATGAAACACTACTGTCAATTTTCATAAATATGAGAAAGACTGTCACTCATCATCAGCTGAAGAATTCTCAATGGACAATCCCAAAGAAAAGGTTAGATTTGGCCTTAATCCTAATGCACACCTTGGCCCTCGATTTCCAAAAAGAATACCTGAACCAGTGTCTGCTCAAATGCAACTGACAGAAGCTTGTCCTAATCAAGTCAAAGACTGCATGTAAGATTGGATAGAGACAACAGGCTGATGAAGATATGTGTGTGGCTGTGCAAGGCATTTTAATGTACTACACACACAAACAGAGATAGGAAAACAGGAAAAAGGAAAATAGAAATTCAAAGAAATCCTTTTGAAAATTTGTTTGGATACCACTTACTAGCCATCCAGCAACCCCCGGAAGTTCAGTAACATCAATGCCACGATGGAAGATAGGTTTGATAGTCATTTGAACATAAGGTGGCTCAGCAAAGCATACCCTCAAACGGCCAAGGAAAGGCCAGCAGGGAAGGAATTTCACTCCAATCAAGACCTAAAATGGATGGGCAACAATTGAAGCAAAAGTAATCCTAATCCAATTACAGCAAAGAGGGGGAGGGGAGGGTCAATGATGTCACATCCTGGGATAGTAAGTTCATCATCCATTGCAAGGATCTCGTTTTCCAAATAAGAAAAAATGCACCTATCAGGCTTCATGTGTGACAAAAGATCCAGAATTCCACATGCTTCCAAATATTCAAGTAAATGAATTAATCATCCTATTCTCAATATGCAACATGCAATTTGCCAAGGAATAATGATTTATTATCATGGAACAGCCTCATAAGTCGTAAGCAATGCCCTTTGTGTCTGTGTGGAAAAAACATAGGCAGAAAATTTCCTTAGTAGCTTATTGATAGATATTAGAGACAAAGCTAACGATATCAAAGATTTATTTATGTTCGAACATCCTAAAGTTAGCATAAAAATAAATAAATAAAGCCAAATATGGAGATACCTCATATGAGGTAAAGCTATATAACCAAAGAGTGACCTGACATTTCAGCAGAAGTAGAATAGACATGAACAGCATCATGCAAGTCATGCCATGTCTTACCATTACAAGGAACTCTTTCCCTTTTGATATTTATACTCATGAAACAGATGTTCAGTTATCATTATTCATCA
Source organism: Manihot esculenta (assembly GCF_001659605.2). Classification (NCBI taxonomy): domain Eukaryota; kingdom Viridiplantae; phylum Streptophyta; class Magnoliopsida; order Malpighiales; family Euphorbiaceae; genus Manihot; species Manihot esculenta. Next base: position 20,760,112 of record NC_035163.2, read on the forward strand.
ATGATTTGCATGATACACTATAGCAACAAAAATTAAAAAATAAGATTCCAAAAAATTTAAGATGTTTCTCCAGAACTATAGGTGAAATGCTATGTTCCAAACTTTTCAAAGTAAACTTAAATTACTTTGTTTCACATTTTCACTATATGCAAATACTTTAAGATGTTTTCTGCATGATATGATTAAAATTCATTTCTAAGAGAATTTTTGCAACTGCTTCACTTCAAATGCATGCATTGTCACTCACCCACCATCCATATGCCCTTCTTGGATTCAAGACTATCGGAATTGCTCGTAAGAAAACATAAATACATCTTGCCTACTTCTAATTAACATATATCAGAATACCAGTCATGAAATTCAATGAATTCAACCTCTATACCTTCCCTTCAACATGCATAGCTGTCATATGCAACTTTGTTGACATTCCAAATCCCAGCATTCTCCTTAATTTGACAGCAAGTACCGCATTCATATCATCTGCCGTACAAAAGTTCATTCCCAATTCCAATGCCTGCACTATTTTGAACAAATAAGGAACACATAACAGCCACAAAGTCTATAACAAGAGAGATCAGCATGCTTGGTGATATATACCAAGTGGTCGTCACTGGAACATTGGCGGAGAACCCTCATTTCTGTGAACATTGGTGGATTTCTTCCCAAATACATGTGTTGAACCACAACCTTTTTCTGCACATTTAGCATATGCAATCAGAAACAGCCCACAAATTGAATCAAAAAAGTTTTCACATACAAATTTAAATTTTCCATGGAAAACATGACACGTACAGATGACGAGCACCAGCAAAAGATTTGTCAAATGACTATTTAAAATAATCATTCCATCTTCTAAAACTCTTCCACTTGCACACTAAAAGAAGTCATACTGAAACTGGATATCCCAGAACAATGCTTCAAAAAGGAAAATTTGAATTGCACTCAAGGTTATTGATTGAATCAAATACACATATTTTGGAAGTTAGTATTAAGAATACATACACATGGACATGAGACTCAGGTATTCCAAAATCTTAATTGATTTTCTCAACCACTTGAAGTGATAAAGGATAAAATTCACGTTCGTGTTGTAAACTTAACATGGGTAATTTTTCAGGCTAAAGTAGCAAGCCAACCATGACTGACTAGCCTCTAACAAAAGGATCATCATACTTGGAACATAGACCAGTCAAATCGAAAAGATAACATGAAAAAATAGTAAATAAGTATGAGATAGGAGGATTCATACAGCGGTCCATGGCTTATACTTGTCCAAGAACCAAGGTATAATGGGGAGTAGAATCTTCTGCGTTGCAATATGCTCCATACAAATAGGCCACATTTTTTCCACAGCATGGTTCAACCACCGAACAGTTTCAGAATCAGAGAGCACCTGAAGAAACTCAGAAAGAAGTTTTAGCTTTTGTACTAACAAAAAGAAGAATAACTGAATAAACATAGTCTTAAGAGAAAATTGGAAAATATTCAAGAATATGATGAACCCAATCCAAATTAAACTTACTTTTTTCTGATTAGCTTGCTTTTTTTCCTGGAACTGCAATTTCCTTGTCAATCGCATGACATACCTCTCGTGAACCTTTCAGAAAAAGAAATCCATCAGCAGAAAATCAAAAAACAAAAGAAGAAAAAAGAATAAATTGAAGAGGAAGAAGAATCAATAGATACCGCAAAAAGATATATGAAAGAAATGCAGCAGGCAACTGGGTGGCATCGATTGTAAAAAGAAAGCAACGAAAGCAAGAACAGAACGATGCCCACATGATGCATTATGGATATCCGTGTAAAATCCATCTCTCTCGTTCTCTTCACCTTCTAGTATCACTTATTGAAGAGCATCTCTAAATCAAAATCCCATCATGGAATCAATCACATTGAAATCCCATACAAGTAAATAAATGGAAGTAAGTTTTGATTTTCCGGCAAAGAAACGGAACAAACCAAATAAGCAAAGGCAAGAAGAAGCAGAGGAAAAGCACATCGTTCATCGCAGGGACGTATAACCATTATATTATCGGGCCGCGCATTGCGCGGTTTGCTTTGCTAATATTAATTTAATTTAGGAAAAAATACTAATAGGTCGCTGTAGTATAAAAAATGCATTATTTAATCCTTAAATTTAAAAAACATATTAAAACATATATACTTTTAAAAAATCAATCAATAAATTTTCACATGTTATATATATTAAATAATAAAATATTTACCGGTTAAAATTATTAAATAATTAATTAAAATTTTTTAAAATTTTATAAATATTTTGAAGGATTTTTTAATAATTTTTTTTATTATAAAAAATAAATAATATATTTACTTTTTTATTTAATTAAATTTAAAATATATATTTTATTTTTTAAATATTATAAAATGAGTGATAAAATAATTAAATTATATATATATTATTTTTTTTAACATTTAAAACATTTAATAAGGCAGTACAGGAAGAAAAGAGATGGAATGGTGCCAAAATCTAAAATTTACAATAAAATGTTATAAACGTGTAATAAAATAAAGACTAATTGGATAATTATTGTGGATATGTTCTTTAAATTATTTAAATAAGTGTGCTTATATATATTATAAAATCTCATTAAAGTAATTTTTAAAAAGTATTTATTAATTAATTAGTATTAATTAGTCTATAATTATATAATCTCCTTTAAATATGTACAGATTATATTCACACTTTAATATTTCTCTTAAATTGGAGTATAGATATTTATTATGCTCAATTTATTATAAAGATATTCTATTCGAGTGTCATTTAAAATTTTGATGACTAGATCACTTAGTTGTTTTCCTATTTTCATATAAATTAAATTTTTTTGAATTTTCTCATGAATAAAATGATAATCAACTTCAATATATTTAGTTCGTTCATAGTATTAGATTGAAAGTAATGTGAAAAGCAATTTGATTATTAATTGAATCTTCTCACGGATAATGTAACGACCCCAAAATGGACCGCCACCGGCGCTAGGATTCAGGTCGGCTTAAGGCCGCCAGAACCCGTAGCAAGCCTGCAATACTCTCTGTGCACCTGTAAAACTCATACATGATACATTTTCTGTGAAAATAAAAACTCTTTGCTGAACCAAGGCTTAACCTGTGCATGCACTATCTCTGTACTCTGTACTCTGTACTCTGTACTCTGTACTCTGTACTCTGTACTCTGTACTCTGTACTCTGTACTCTGTACCCCTGACTAGAGCTTGCTCTAGATGGGTTAACTCATACCTGTTAAGCCTGGTTATAAAACATATATACATATACAGATCATGTATGTAACAAAAGCTTTACAACACAATACAACTAAGTCAAGCACAACTCTAACGGTATACACAACTATAACATCTTTTTACAATTTACATGTCCACTTTATACTCTTACACGCTCTTTTACTCTTTCTGTACTCTGCTGGACTGTCCCTGTACACTGTACACTGAACCTGCAAAACTGGGGTTAAGGGAGTGGGATGAGCTCTATAGCCCAGTGAGTAGAATACGAAAACATTTCAATAAGATATGATCTGATGGAATGCATCACAACACAGACAGTCCTCAACAAGAGTAAACCTGTCACCACATAGTCCCAGTAAACCGTGCCAGGCCGTAGACTGGGGTCCTGGTCTTCCTGTACCATATATGTATATGTGTGTATAACACCTGAACTTACCATTTGCTAGAATAGACCATTTGTCTATCCCCGCCAGGCCGTAGAATGGGGTCCTGGACTTCCTATACCTGCCAGGCCGTAGCATGGGGTCCTGGTCTTCCTGTCTGGAACTACTGGATCATTCAGCATTTACCCACACCAACAATGAAGCTATACAATGCAACATCTTTGTGCATTCTAATGCAATCACCCTATGGTATAAATATGATGCATGATATATGCTAAAAGCAGTTATTGTCTGAATTAAATCAAGTAATCAGTTTAGTTCCACTCACCTCTGGCTCTGGACTGACTCTGCAGGTTCTATACACTCTGGAGCAGTACTCACTGCTGCTCTCTCTGGTTCCTCTGGTCTGTATAGATACAGATAAATGCAAATGAGGGACCAAACTAGCTTATGACCAACTCTATTACACTTTCCAAGACTCCCTTTACACTCACTCAACTATCCATGCAAAGCATGCAAAAGAAAGCTGGACAGAACACTTTCGGCGGCAGGTTCGGCGGTCGAAAGTCCTATCCAGAGACGAAACTCAAGCACCTTCGGCGGCACCTTCGGCGGCCGAAGTCCCCAAACAGAGCCGAACATACAAAGCTTGCGGGGGCAAGCTGTGGCAGCCTAAGCCACCATGCAAGAGGTTCGGCGGCCGAATGAATCTTCGGCTGCCGAACCTGAGTTCATCCAGAACTCAGCCCGACGGCAAACCAAGCTCCTTCTTCCCTTCAACATCTCCAAACATGCATACGTCAACTAGTCAACACACATATACTCAAGTATATGATCACAGGGGTCCAAAACTAGCTAATAACCCCATACAACAAATCAAACATAACACAGAATCATGTATACATGCATAAATCATCAAAACCACTACTTCTCACTTAAACATGCATCTCTCTCCCTTAACTTCCATAAAACCTTCAGAAAACACATAACCAGGTTCAAGAGTATTACTTACCTCCTGTAACAAGAAGATGAACACTCTGAACTAAGGAAAACGGACCAACTTTCCTCAAACTCTCAAACTCTCACAAACTTAGCTTTTTGCTTCAAAACTTTCAAACTCTTTTGAACACAAGCTAACTCGTGCATGAGCTGCTCAAACTGAGCAAATAAAGCATGGGAGACGTGACCAACTTCTGGACATGATCTGGTGCTAACACCTGTCCACAATGCTGACTAAGGATCGCACAAGAGCTGGCTAAGCAACTCAGCTTCGGCTGCCGAATCGCATGCAAAACCATGCAACATTCGGGGGCCGAACTTGCACTTCGGTAGCCGAACCTTGAGCACTTTCGGCGGCCGAACTTACCTTCGGCGGCCGAACTTGGCTCAGCTGCCTTGGGTCCTTTCAGCTCAAACCTTCATTCCATTTGCCTTTAACACATTAACACACATCATCACACATAGTAAAACATAACTCCTACCTTCCTCTAGAAGTCCGATACCCCGGATTCCACCGGACGACAGGAATTCCGGTGTCGGATTCTAGCCGGGTATTACATTCTCCCCCCCTTAAATAAACATTCGTCCTCGAATGATTCTAAAACAAAAAAAAAAAAACCGGAGGAAACTAACCTCAAAACAAATATGGATACTGCTGAAGCATCGATTCTCGCGTCTCCCAGGTGCACTCTTCTAAGTTATGGTGGTTCCATAGAACTTTCACCATCGGAATCTCTTTGTTCCTTAGCTGTCTGATCTGCGTGTCCAGAATCCGCACTGGCTGCTCTATATAGGTGAGATCTGTCTGAATCTCCACCTCAGGCTCACTCAGAACCTGATTCGGATCTGACACAAACTGCCGTAGCATAGAAACATGAAATACCGGGTGAATCCTCGCCATAGAAGCAGGTAAATCTAGCTTATACGACACATTTCCGATCCTCTGCAAAATCTCAAAGGGTCCAATGTACCGTGGAGCTAACTTACCCTTCTTCCCAAAACGAACCACTCCTTTCATTGGAGACACTTTCAGCAATACCATACTACCCTCGAGGAATTCTAACTGTTTTCTGCGAACGTCTGCATAACTTTTCTGTCTACTCTGTGCTGTCCTGATTCTATCTCTGATCACTGGCACTATGCGACTAGTAATCTCTACTAACTCTGGCCCTGCAAGAGCCTTCTCTCCTATCTCTTCCCAACAAACAGGGGATCTGCACTTCCTCCCATACAAAGCTTCATAAGGAGCCATCCCAATGCTAGCATGATGGCTGTTATTGTAGGCAAACTCCACCAAAGGTAGATGCTGCCTCCAAGAACCGCCAAAGTCTAACACACATAGTCGAAGCATATCCTCTATGGTCTGGATGGTCCTCTCTGACTGTCCATCAGTCTGTGGGTGGAAAGCAGTGCTAAACTCTAATCTCGTGCCCATCGCACTTTGCAGACTTCGCCAAAATCTGGAAGTAAACTGAGGTCCTCTGTCTGAAACTATCGACACTGGAATACCATGTAATCTTACTATTTCATCCAGATAAACCTGTGCCAACTTATCCACAGAATAGGTACTTCGAACTGGAAGAAAATGAGCAGATTTCGTGAGTCTGTCCACAATCACCCATATCGAGTCTATCCTGTTGGACGCTGCTGGTAAACCCACTACAAAATCCATGGCTATGTTCTCCCATTTCCACTCTGGAATCGGTAATGGGTTAAGCATTCCTGCTGGTTTCTGATGCTCTAGTTTCACCCTCTGACAAACGTCACAAGCTGTCACAAACTGCGCCACTTCTTTCTTCATGGTTGGCCACCAATAGACCCTTTTCAGATCCTGATACATCTTGGTGGTTCCTGGGTGAACACTATACCTCGCATTATGAGCTTCCCTCATAATGTCTTCCTTCACACTGCCCCTATCTGGTACACAAAGGCGACTCCCATAACGAAGGATCCCTTTGCTATCAAATCGGAACTCTGCACTATTGCCTGACTGAACAGTCCTGGCAATGTTCATCAACTCAGGGTCCTCATGCTGTCTCTGAGCGATCTGCTCCAGAAACACAGGTGTCACTCTCATCTGCGCTATCAACGCACCTGTACCAGACAACTCTAACTGTAACCCCTCTTCTAAGAGCTTGTATAGCTCCATCACAACTGGTCTCCGCTCTGCTGCTATATGGGATAAACTGCCTAGTGACTTCCGGCTTAGGGCGTCTGCCACGACATTCGCCTTACCCGGATGATACTGGATCTTACAATCATAATCACTGAGCAATTCTACCCATCTCCTCTGCCTCAAATTCAGTTCTCTCTGACTCAAGATGTACTGTAAACTCTTGTGATCAATGAAGATCTCGCATTTCACCCCGTAGAGGTAATGTCGCCACATCTTAAGTGCAAAGATAACTGCTGCCATCTCTAGGTCATGGGTAGGGTAATTCAACTCGTGCTTCTTCAACTGTCTAGAAGCATAAGCTATCACCCTCTCGCTCTGCATCAAAACACAGCCCAATCCCACTCGAGATGCATCACAGAACACTGTGAAATCCTCATTACTGACAGGCAAAGCTAGCACTGGTGCTGTTGTCAATCTCTTTTTGAGCTCTTCAAAGCTCTCTTCACATTGGTCTGACCAGACAAACTTCTGGTTCTTCTGAGTCAATTTGGTCATCGGAGCTGCTATCTTTGAGAAGTTCTGAACGAACCTCCTGTAGTAACCTGCCAGTCCCAGAAAGCTTTTAATCTCAGTCGCTGTCGTGGGTCTGGGCCAGTTAGCTACAGCCTCTATCTTCTTGGGGTCTACCTCAATCCCATCTGCTGATACCACATGTCCCAAGAAGGAAATGCTCCTTAACCAAAACTCACACTTCGAGAACTTGGCATACAAACCATGCTCTCTCAGTGTCTGCAGAACTATCCTTAGATGCTGGGCATGCTCCTCTGCATCTCTGGAATACACTAAGATATCATCGATAAACACAATGACAAAGTGATCCAGAAACTCACTGAATACCCTGTTCATGAGATCCATAAATGCTGCAGGGGCGTTAGTCAACCCGAACGGCATTACTAAGAACTCATAATGCCCATATCTGGTTCTGAACGCTGTCTTAGGCACATCTGCCTCTCTGACTCTCAACTGATGATACCCGGATCTCAGATCTATTTTCGAGAAACAACCTGCTCTAGCTAGCTGGTCAAATAGATCATCAATCCTAGGTAGAGGATACCTATTCTTGATAGTGACCTTGTTCAACTGTCTGTAGTCGATACAAAGTCTGAGGGATCCATCCTTCTTTCTAACAAAGAGCACTGGAGCACCCCAAGGTGAGGTACTAGGGCGGATGAAACCCTTATCTACCAAGTCCTGTAACTGTTCTTTCAACTCTTTTAATTCTGCTGGTGCCATCCTGTAGGGAGGAATAGAGATAGGTCTGGTACCTGGCAACATTTCAATTTCAAACCCTATCTCCCTATCAGGTGGAAGTCCTGGTAAATCGTCTGGGAACACATCGAGAAACTCTCGAACTATTGGTACGGTGGCTGGTTCCCTAACCTGACTGTCTAGCTCTCTCACATGAGCTAGAAACCCCTGACAACCCCTCCTAAGCAAACGACGAGCCTGAAGGGCTGAAATCATACCTCTGGGTGTACCTCTCCTGTCTCCTCTGAAGACACACTCTGACCCATCCTGGTCTCTAAGACTCACTATCTTCTCTCTACAGTCCAACGTAGCACTATATGTAGACAACCAATCCATCCCTAGAATGACATCAAAATCTGTCAAGTCTAGAACCACAAGGTCAGCTGGAAGGTATCTACCTTCTATAAACACTGGACTGAAACGACAGACTGACACTGCCACTGATGGGTCACATTTAGGTCCACTGACCCAGAGAGGATACTCTAACTCAGAACTGATCAAACCCAATCTCTCTATGGCTCTCGAAGCAATAAAGGAATGAGAAGCACCGGGGTCCATCAAAGCATACACATCTGAACACCCAATGATGAGATTACCTGACACCACTGTGTTCGACGTGTTAGCCTCCTCCTGTGTCACTGTGAAAATCCGTGCTGGGGCTACCAGATTTCCACCTCGGGAACCTGCTGCTGAAGTAGAGGCTGCCCCTCTCCCTCTACCTCTGCCACTACTCTGAGGCATGGCTGGAGCCACTGGCTGTCCTACTGGCTGTGCTACACTGCCTGAACTCATCTGCTGGGAAGGTGCCACAAAAGTCACCTGAGGACACTCTCGAGCAAAATGCCCCACCTGTCCACATCTAAAACAGGCTGAAGATCCCAACTGACAAGCTCCTCTGTGTGGTCTTCCACATCTTCTACATGCTACACTAGCTGTGCCAGAGCTTGAGCCACTACCCATTCCCAGACCAGATTTGACTTTACTCCAAAACTTACTCTTTGTTCCTTTTGCCTTCTCCCACCTTTTGCTCCCTGAAATGCCTGAACTGGGGGCCTTAGAACCCGAAACCTGTGCCTGAGACTGTTTTTGAATCTTGGCACTAGCTTCCATTTTCCTGGCTGCGTCTACTATAGAGTGGAAACTCTCCTTTTCTGCTGGAAGGATCAAAGAAGAATACCTGGGATGAAGTCTCATGGTATATCTTCTTGCTTTCTTCTGATCAGTATCATAGGCCTGACCCACGTACTGAAGCAACTCTAGAAACTTATCTGTAAACTCATCAACCGTCATCTCATCTGTTTGTCTTAACTGCTCAAACTCTATTAGCTTCATCTCCCTGGAGCTATCAGGAAAAGCCCATCCTGCAAACTCATTAGCAAATTCTCCCCACGACATATTGTTCAGTCTAGGCTCTATATAGTTCCTAAACCATTCCCGAGCCTTCCTACACTTTAGTGTAAACCCTGCCATCTCAATGGCTTTACTACCATCCGCACCCAACTCATCAGTAATCATTTTCACACATCTCAGATACTCAAATGGATCATCTCCTGTGTGAAACTTAGGAGCATCCAATTTAAGGTACTCAGTCATCTGCACCTTACTCCCAGATGAACTAGGTCTGTCAACAACAGGGGCTACTGGTTCTGGTGGTGGTACTGGGTCATTTATTTCTGGATGTGCTGCACTTGGATGGATAGGGGAGGGTGAATACATAGGATATGGTGGTGGATATGATGGGTAATAGTAAGGATATGGCATATATGGCATAGATGTAGGATATGGGTCAAATCGAGAGTACTCCGACATACCCTCCATTGGATACTCTGGAACCTGGGAAACAGCTGGATAATCAAAACCTGAGACCTGAACACCTCCCAGAGATTCTCCCATACCTTCATCCATAGACGGGTCAGTCTCCATGGCCTCCCTCTCTCCCTCTGATCTACCTCCTCTAACTATCCCTCTTCTGCTCTCGTCTACAGACCTTCTAGGGTCTATTGACATGCCTTCACTGCTAGATCTCTGAGACCTTGCCCTTGGCAATGCAGGAGGACGAACAGCCGGTCTCTCACTCTCTGGTGGGACTCCAGTCAATCGAGCTTATCGACGAGTTCCTCGCATCTTTACTCTCTGAAAAACAACACATAACAAAGCACTTAGCACTTAAACATCACATATCAATACGGCACATGCATAACTCATGGCATATCATAACAGATAGGACTCAACACCCTATCCTAGTGGACATGATTTCCTAGTGTGCTTGACCACTCTCTATGAGCCCGACACTGTCTCTATAGGTCCGATCATGTGAACCTAGGGCTCTGATACCAATCTGTAATGACCCCAAAATGGACCGCCACCGGCGCTAGGATTCAGGTCGGCTTAAGGCCGCCAGAACCCGTAGCAAGCCTGCAATACTCTCTGTGCACCTGTAAAACTCATACATGATACATTTTCTGTGAAAATAAAAACTCTTTGCTGAACCAAGGCTTAACCTGTGCATGCACTATCTCTGTACTCTGTACTCTGTACTCTGTACTCTGTACTCTGTACTCTGTACCCCTGACTAGAGCTTGCTCTAGATGGGTTAACTCATACCTGTTAAGCCTGGTTATAAAACATATATACATATACAGATCATGTATGTAACAAAAGCTTTACAACACAATACAACTAAGTCAAGCACAACTCTAACGGTATACACAACTATAACATCTTTTTACAATTTACATGTCCACTTTATACTCTTACACGCTCTTTTACTCTTTCTGTACTCTGCTGGACTGTCCCTGTACACTGTACACTGAACCTGCAAAACTGGGGTTAAGGGAGTGGGATGAGCTCTATAGCCCAGTGAGTAGAATACGAAAACATTTCAATAAGATATGATCTGATGGAATGCATCACAACACAGACAGTCCTCAACAAGAGTAAACCTGTCACCACATAGTCCCAGTAAACCGTGCCAGGCCGTAGACTGGGGTCCTGGTCTTCCTGTACCATATATGTATATGTGTGTATAACACCTGAACTTACCATTTGCCAGAATAGACCATTTGTCTATCCCCGCCAGGCCGTAGAATGGGGTCCTGGACTTCCTATACCTGCCAGGCCGTAGCATGGGGTCCTGGTCTTCCTGTCTGGAACTACTGGATCATTCAGCATTTACCCACACCAACAATGAAGCTATGCAATGCAACATCTTTGTGCATTCTAATGCAATCACCCTATGGTATAAATATGATGCATGATATATGCTAAAAGCAGTTATTGTCTGAATTAAATCAAGTAATCAGTTTAGTTCCACTCACCTCTGGCTCTGGACTGACTCTGCAGGTTCTGTACACTCTGGAGCAGTACTCATTGCTGCTCTCTCTGGTTCCTCTGGTCTGTATAGATACAGATAAATGCAAATGAGGGACCAAACTAGCTTATGACCAACTCTATTACACTTTCCAAGACTCCCTTTACACTCACTCAACTATCCATGCAAAGCATGCAAAAGAAAGCTGGACAGAACACTTTCGGCGGCAGGTTCGGCGGCCGAAAGTCCTATCCAGAGACGAAACTCAAGCACCTTCGGCGGCACCTTCGGCGGCCGAAGTCCCCAAACAGAGCCGAACATACAAAGCTTGCGGGGGCAAGCTGTGGCAGCCTAAGCCACCATGCAAGAGGTTCGGCGGCCGAATGAATCTTCGGCTGCCGAACCTGAGTTCATCCAGAACTCAGCCCGACGGCAAACCAAGCTCCTTCTTCCCTTCAACATCTCCAAACATGCATACGTCAACTAGTCAACACACATATACTCAAGTATATGATCACAGGGGTCCAAAACTAGCTAATAACCCCATACAACAAATCAAACATAACACAGAATCATGTATACATGCATAAATCATCAAAACCACTACTTCTCACTTAAACATGCATCTCTCTCCCTTAACTTCCATAAAACCTTCAGAAAACACATAACCAGGTTCAAGAGTATTACTTACCTCCTGTAACAAGAAGATGAACACTCTGAACTAAGGAAAACGGACCAACTTTCCTCAAACTCTCAAACTCTCACAAACTTAGCTTTTTGCTTCAAAACTTTCAAACTCTTTTGAACACAAGCTAACTCGTGCATGAGCTGCTCAAACTGAGCAAATAAAGCATGGGAGACGTGACCAACTTCTGGACATGATCTGGTGCTAACACCTGTCCACAATGCTGACTAAGGATCGCACAAGAGCTGGCTAAGCAACTCAGCTTCGGCTGCCGAATCGCATGCAAAACCATGCAACATTCGGGGGCCGAACTTGCACTTCGGTAGCCGAACCTTGAGCACTTTCGGCGGCCGAACTTACCTTCGGCGGCCGAACTTGGCTCAGCTGCCTTGGGTCCTTTCAGCTCAAACCTTCATTCCATTTGCCTTTAACACATTAACACACATCATCACACATAGTAAAACATAACTCCTACCTTCCTCTAGAAGTCCGATACCCCGGATTCCACCGGACGACAGGAATTCCGGTGCCGGATTCTAGCCGGGTATTACAGATAAAATGACAATCAACTTTGATATATTTAGTTCGTTCATGGTATACTAAATTGGAAGTAGTGTGAAGAGCAGCTTGATAATCACACAAAAGTTTCGCGAGTTATGCAACATCCAAACCAACTTCTTTCATCATATTATTTATTTACAGAATCTTACAAGTGGATTGAGTCATGACCCTGTATTTTGATTTGATACCAAATTTGGATACCACATTATGCTTCTTACTTTTCTACGATGCTAGGTTTCCTCCAACAAACACACAGCAGTCAGTAGTCGACCTTCTATCACTTTTGGATCTAGTCAGATCAACATCTAAAAAATACTCAACTGCAGTATGCCCATGATCACTTTAGAGTATACCGAGTCCAAAAGTCCCTTTTAGATAATATAGAATTTGTTATAAGTGGTCCAATATTTCACTATAGGTATAGACATGAACTGAATTACAACGCTTACTGCAAAAGCAATATCCGGACGAGTCATCTCCATAAGGTAGTTCAACTTTTCAACCAACCTCCTATATCTCTCTGAATCATCATAAGAGTTTCTGTTATCCTTTGTGAGATATATATTAGGAATCATTGGTATGCTACAGGGTTTAGCTCTCAACTTCCCAATTTCTTCAAGTAAGTCAAGAATATACTTCATTTGAGACAAGAAAATTTTCTTTTTACTCCTTAAGACTTCGACTCTCAAGAAATACTTAAATTGACCTAAGTCTTTAGTATGAAAACTCCCATGCAAGAAGGATTTGAGAGAAAAGATCCATGCACTATCATTCCCTTTAATGACAATGTCATCAACACACACAACAAGAAGAATAATATCAGTATTTGAATTTCTATAGAAGACTGAGTGGTCACACTTGCTTTTTTTCAATCCAAATTCTTGAACAACTTCATTGAACTTGCCAAACCATGCATGGGGACTCTACTTCAAACCATACAAAGATTTCTTTAAACGACAGACTTTCTCATACTCCCCTTGAGTAACAAACCCAAGTGGTTTCTCCATATACACCTCTTCTTGGAGGTCACCATATAAAAATATATTTTGGATATCTAATTGATATAAAGGCCAATGCTGAGAAGTAGTTAGGGAGATGAACAAGCGAACCGAGGTTATTTTTGCCACAGGAGAAAAAGTGTTAGAATAGTCAACGCTATAGGTTTGTGCATAGCCTTTACCGATAAGTCGGACCTTAAGTCTTGCTAGGGAACCATATGAATTAACTTTGAATGCAAAAATCAATTTACAGCCCACAACCTTCTTGCTAGAGGGTAAATCAACTAGTTTTCAAGTATAATTTTCATTTAGAGTCTTGATCTCCTCAAACATTGTATTACGCCATTCAAAATGGGTCAAGACCTCTTTAAGTGTCTTAAGTAAAAAAATGGAATCTAGAAAGACAATTAAGGAGGTAGAAGAAGGAGACAAGTGATCATAAGAAAGAAAGTTAGCAACAGAATAAGTAACTTACACTGTCATTTACCTTTACAAAAACTAATGGAGAGGTCAAGGTCACTCGGTGGTGGATCCAATGGCAAAAAAGATTCTAGTGCAAGACATGTATCATCAAGTACTACTATCCGAGAGTAAACTTGAACAAGTGAGGGTTTAATAGGAGGCTGAGTACTAAAAGGAATGCCACCATCAGATGGTGCAACAAAAGGCACATCTGAGGAGTTGCCACCATAAGATGTGATTCTATTGATGAGCCACTCATCGTCCTCCTCCTAACTAGTAGAGTTTATGCAACAGGATAAAAAGAAATTTACTCGGAAAAGGCTACATCTGTTGAGACCAGACATTTGTTAAGCTCTAGAGAGTAACATCGATACCCATTCTGAAGATGAGAATATCTCAAAAAAATACACTTCAAAGCTTTAGAATCAAGTTTAGTCACATGAGGTCTAATATCCCGAACATAGTAAGTGCTGCAAAAAAATTATGGTTCTATAAGAAATAATAACTTCTTAGAAAAGAGGACATTATAGGGAGTTTAACTGTTTAGTACTATGGAGGGCATGCAGTTAATGAGGAAGCTTGTAGTAGAGACAATATCGATTCAGAATTGCTTAGAAACTTAGATTTTAAACATTAGAGCTCGAGCAGTCATTAGGAGATGTCGATTCTTCCTTTCAACTATCCCATTTTGAACGGGTGTATCAACATATGATGATTGATGAAAAATATCATGTTGAGTCATATAAGCCAAGAATGATTTTAACATACATTTTTTAGCATTGTCGCCTCACAAAATTTGCACAAAAACCTTAAATTGAATCTTGATTTCAACACAAAATGTAGAGAAATGAGAAAACACTTTCGAATGATGCTTCATAAAATAAATTTGAGTCATTCTAGAGAAATCATCCACAAAAGTGACAAAATATCTGAATTCAGTTTTAGACCCAATCAAATATGGTCCCCAAACATCCGAATGAACTAATTTAAAAGGAGACTTGGCTCGTTTATTGAATCTAGGATTTAAAGAGTTTCGATGATGTTTGGCAAAATGACACAACTCACACTCCAGTGAAGATACCTCATGAAATTGAGGGCATAATTTCTTCAAAACCGGTAAAAAAGGATATCCTAATCGACAATGTGTTTCGAACGGAGACACGATACTGGAGCAGGTAATAGATCGAGGCACCTATGCATCCAAAATATAGAGATCTCCAAATACATATTCTTTACCAATAACCTACTTCGTCACAAAATCATGAATGAGACTAGGTCTTTAATAAGTTTACTCACAGAGATTAAATTAAAAGCAAGATTAGGTCAACTTAGCACAGATGATAGGGTAATAGAAAAAGTAAGTTTAACAGTCCCAGACCCCTCAACATTATAGGTTGACCCGTCAACTATGATAACAGGAAATGGTATTTTATAAGATCGAAAGCTGGCGGAAATATGAGGATTACCTATCATATGATCTATGGCACCAGAATCAATGATCCATTTATGTGAAGAGGAAATAAGGCAAATTGTACTTGTCTCAGCAATAATAGCTACAAGAGTGGACCCTTTCAATCTATGTTTTATAATGTTAGTGGGTATGGGAATACTAATTGCACTGGTGGGTGTGAAAATAATTTCAGTGACATAGATGTTACTATTAGAAGTCATTTCAAGTAATACTAAACCTTAAAAAGACTTCACCCAATAATAAAAGCACCAAAATAGCCCTTACACAATCTTAAAGGAAAAAATTAGCACTTGGACAGCTCCAACAGAAGAGAAACCCGACGGTAGTAAGGTCTGATGACAATAACGACCTCAGAGACTGGCCGAAAATGACGAGGCAATCTTAGAAGTGGAACCGGAGACTCGCAGGAGGTGCGATGCGCATTCATGCATCGGCGCATGAAGAATAGGCCAAAAAGAAAAATGGCACGTGGAGACCACTCATCGACAATCTGACCAGAGACTGGAAACTCTGTTGTGCCGCTTCTTAGGACTATGGTAAGATCAAACAATCATTAGACCGGTGATTCAAAGGAGAACAGTATCCCAAACTCAAAAGAAATAACAGATAAATTCTAAAAGTTCTGATACCATGTAACAAGACAAAGAACAATTGGGCAATATTATGCGCATATTCTCTATTGAAATAAATGTGTTTATGTACAGATTATACGGTCCCGTTAAGACAATTTCTAAAAATTTTCTATCAATCAATTAGTATCAATTAGTTTATAATTATATAATTTTCTTTAATTATATACAAATTATGGTCACCCGTTAATATAACTCTTGACCAACCATAATTATATATGTATTTTTTATATTTTTTCATTGAAAATTATTTATGTATGTTATAGTTATAATATAAATGATATCTTTGTCAATGCAAAAAGTGACTCCCCCGTTCATATTTAGATACACATTATAGATAGATTGAAAAATGTTTTTTAATTAAAAATTATTTTCTTTTTATACCAAAAAAATGTTTTTATCTAGAAAAATGTTTTTATTTTCAATTTGCGAAGGTAGTGAGTACATTAAAATGCTGAAAATCTATTTTTCCAAGGCTTAGATAATCAAAATATATTTATTAAAAATTTTAAAATCAATATATTAAAATTACTATATTAGTAAATTACTTGACATGGTTTAATTCACTCTCAAACCTTAATTCAAAAAAAAAAAACCGAAAATTTTATAAAGTTTAACAATAATATTTAAAAATTAATTAAGATTATCGAAGGTTTTATAAAGAGTGTAATAATATATTCCAAACTAATTCAGAAATTTAACAAACCATTTATAATATAAAAAAAATCCAAAAAATTTAATAAACCATTTATAATATGAAAAAAAAAATCCAAAATAAGCCTACCACCAGCCAGTGTTAGAACCACATTTAGGACAAGGGAAGCATGAACCCTATAATAGTTTTTTAAAAAATTTTGGATTTGCTTTGAAATTTTGGAAAAATGAGGACTTCTCTGATTTTTTTTTTTAAATTAGGGTCTTTCTAAAATTTTGAAAAATTAATGTTGCCTCCAAAAATTTAAAAAATTAAAGTTATATTAAGCCTCTAATTTTTAATTAAATACACAATTAATCTTATTGTTTTTTATTTTTAGTTTCAAAAAAAATTGCAAAGTTAACTTTTTAATTTTATAAAACATTTCCACTATTAAAATACTTTATGTTTAATCTTCAAGATTTTATAGGCATATAAGGTAATTCACCGATAATGAAATATGAATATCTAATTTATATTTAGAATTCCATTTCAAAAAAAAAATTTATATTTAGAATTATTGATACAAAAAATAAATTATTTGATGATTCTTCTTAATGATGTTGTCTTTTTTCATGGAAAGTTTTTCTTTCAATTTTCTAACATATAGGTATGTTACATAATTTTCTCAATTATCATAAATATTTAAACTGCTGAAATTAATTAAAGTAAAAAAAGTGGAAAACTCATTCTCATTTATATATTTTATGAATTTATTTTATTTTTATGGTGAAGAATGAGAAAACAATTTCTTCTCATATAATCATCGATTATTATTTGGTGTATTTAATATATTAAGTTAAAAATAATAATTTCACAATTCATAAACTAAAAGTATCAAATATTGAAAAAAAATAAATTAATTTATAAATTTTAACGTAATTAATAAATCAATACCTAACCCTTCAAACATACCCTCTCATCCTTAACCCCTCTCTCTCCCTCTTTTACTTCGATTTTCTGCTCTTCCAAATGGAAGACTCGAATTATTCTTTTTATATTAGCATTTTTGAATAATACACCACCATAGCCGTGATTGATAGCATATTAATTCTTGAAGACAGTAGTTATTATCAATTTAGTGCTAGATTTAAAACGAGATTTAAAACAAAAAGAGTTGGGAAGAGAATTCATGCCAAGCTGAGAGAGACCTTGAAATCATTATAAGGCTAAAAGTGTAGAATTAATTATTATAAAAAATCTTTAAGTTTTTGAATAGCAATTAAGGAAGTAGCAAAGGTATTTAGTAGATCAATAATTATGGAGAGAGATGTCATAGCGAAATTCAAGAATAGATGTTTGAAAGTCTTTGAAAATAAAAAATTTAATAAAACTAGATTTTTACTAGTTACATAATCTGCTTTATTTATACTTTTATTAAATTGGTTTGTTATGGAAAGATTTTATTGAATTTTTTAGCAGCAATAATCGGATAGAGTCCAACGCAACGGAGGCCTTTGAAAGTTTGATGGTTGCAGAAAGAGATGTCAATGGTGAATTTTTAAGCTGCATACTTAAAAGATTTTAAGAATAACAAAAAAATTGCAAGAGAAGTGATGAATGACCTTGTGCAAGTGAGGGTTGGATAAATATAAATTTAAGAATTTAAGTATTTATTTTAAAAATAAAAATATTGATTGATTAATTATATTAAAATTTAATTGATAATTTATTTATACAAAAGTCTGTACATTAAATGGTCAAATCACAATTAAACAAAAAGGATAAATGTTGACCAAATGATAGGAAAGAAAAAGTCCCTCAACTTTTTATTAATGTTTAAATAAAATCAGTTTAATTCCTTTAACTAGAAAAATTCTAAACTTTACATTTAAATTCAAACAAGTTTTGACTTAATAAAATTATTTTTTAATAATACTTTATTAGATAATACTGATTTAAATTTACTTAAAACTATTAGATTCAAGGTGATAACAATTTTTCATAAAAAGTTAAATATACTTATAGATTATATGATGATATTAAAAATATTAAATTTTATTTTTTTAATTTAAATATATATTTAAATGATAATTAAAAAATCAAATAAAATTATTATTCTTTGCGCTCTATTTAATTTATTAATTCTTATTAAGATTTTAGAGTACGATCCATATTTTACTGAGTATATTTAATTTTAATAAAATTTTAGAATATAAATTATATTCTACTTAATTTTATTTAATTTCTAATGATATTTTAACAATAAATTTAAATTAAAATATAAATTTTTTTAATATTTTAAAACTTGCCCTACAATTTAGGGGCAAAGTTGACATTTTAACAAAACTTTTTCGCACGAAAACAAAACGTGCCTAATGCTGATTGCGTTTCCTTTTCCTGTTGAGATTTTAAAAGCTTAACTTTGCTGGTAATCATTGCAAAAAATCTGAAGCTGATAATTAGCTTAATCAATTAGCATTACATATATATATTTTAAATACATATAATTGATATTTTTTTTAAAGAAAAAAGCAAATTCTTAGCGACTAGCTGAGGCCAATAATTTGATATATAACTGAATGTGAGTTTATTTGATATGCATTATTATTTTATTTTCAATTTAATTTATAAAATTATGTTGCTCAACCAAATTGATGACGTGACTAAAATAAAGTAATATCGTGACTGGCTAAACCTATAAAAAAGAGAACGTGAAATGGTGAGTGCTCAAGGCAGCCACACCAACGCTCAAATCAGGTAAATAGAATGTGTAACGACCCGGAAATCGGACCGCTACCGGCGCTAGGGTCCAGATCGATTTAAGATCGCCGGGACCCGTAGCAAGCCTACTATATATGTTGTACACCTGATAAAATTTCATACATGATCATACATTTTTATAAAAACTTTAAACTTTTACATATACCAAGCTTGACCTGTGCATGCACTATACTGTAAACATAAAACCCCATACTAGAGCCCTCATCAAATGCTCTAGTGGATCAACATATCATACATCAAGCTTGGTTCAACATTTCTTATCATTAAAACATTTCATAAAGATCATGTACAAAAAGGGATTAACCATAAACACTAGGGCCAAGCACAATACTATCCTCAATACATTTCTTTACATTACATTACATCATTCTTATATTACATGTCCACTATTAGACTATTACATAGACTATACTAATATCCTGCTGACTTTCCCGTAGCTACCTGAACTCCTGCAAACCTGGAGGTTAGGAGAGAGAGGTGAGCTACAACAGCCCAGTGAGCAGAACTATAAAAACATTTAAATAAACACATGCCATCATGAAATGCGTCACATCACAAGTAAATCACATTACGGATGGACTGACCCAAAAATTCCTCCACTCTGTGCTCGGCCCTCGGTGGAGCTCCTCAGGACTTCTGTTACATACATAAGCTCTGTGCCTGGCCCTCGGTGGGGCTCCTCAGGACTTCTGTTACATAGCATAAAATCTAGAGGGCTAATGGGTCGTCCTGTTGTCCATCCACACCCACAATGAATAATGCAATGCGTCATATTCGTGAATTCTAATGCCAACAACCTATTACATATCATGATGCATGAACATGCTTAAAACATTTGCTTTCATGAAATAAAGGATTAAGTTAGTTCCACTCACCTCTGGCTGACTCTGGACTAACTCTGAAGCAACTATCTCACTGCTGATCACCTCGGTTCCTCAGGTCCGATCCTACACAGGTGGACTCAAATGAGGGACCAAACATACTTTAGCATAACTCTAAACATCTCCCCAAAAACCCCTTAAAACATCATAAAACATGCATGCAAAACAGGCAAAGGAAGGCTGGACAAGGGACTTTTGGCGACAGGTTCGACAGCCGAAGGTCCCTCCAGAGCCGAAAGTCATGCACTTTCGGGGGCAGGGTTCGGCGGCCGAAAGTCCTTCCAGAGCTGAAACTCAGGCACTTTCGGGGGCAAGTTCGGCGGCTGAAACTCCCCTCCAGAGCCGAAAGTCCAAACTTTCGGGGGCGAGTTTAGGCAGCCTAAAGCTGCCTCCAGGCAGGTTCGGCGGCCTAAACTGGCTTCGGCGGCCGAACCTGGGCTCTTCCAAAGGGCAGAACCCAAGCCTCACAAGCACATCCAGCCACCCCAAAACCTCTCAACTCACACCAACACACACAAAAGCATGCATAAACATATTTTCAAGCATATAGGGGCATAAAACTAGCCTATACCCCAACAAGCATCACATAGCATACATTTGAGCATAAAACTAACATAAACACTAACGTTTACATATACTCTAAAGCATGCATCAAAACCCTTAACCCCTTCTTAAAACTTACTTAAAACATGAAAGAAGAGAAGGATCTACACTTACCTCTTG
Source organism: Manihot esculenta (assembly GCF_001659605.2). Classification (NCBI taxonomy): domain Eukaryota; kingdom Viridiplantae; phylum Streptophyta; class Magnoliopsida; order Malpighiales; family Euphorbiaceae; genus Manihot; species Manihot esculenta. The sequence goes on from NC_035163.2 coordinate 20,781,313, forward strand.
AAGATCGAGAGGAGATGCGATCCCAAACTCGGAGATATGGAGAAACGAGCTCCGGGGTCTCCAAGCTTCAAAACTTTGATCTTTAGCTCAAAAACTTCAAAACAAAGGTGAAAACTCATAAAAATCGTGGGAGACTTGAAGGAAAAGCACAAAATCAACAAGGGGTGGCGGAGACTCACCTTGCCCGGAAGTGGAGAGAGAAAACTCGCCCATTTTCGGACAGGGGGCCCTTTATAGGTGGCTGGCCAGACCACTTTCGGGGGCCAAAAGTGCCTCCGCATCCGCCCCATGTTCGGCGGCCGAACCTGGGTTTGCCTCCAAGCTCTTTTCTTTTTCAAAACTCAATTTCTTTCTTTATTAAAACCATAAAACATGTAAAAATATTTTAAAAAATCTTTATTTTACCCTTCTAGAAGGCTCCGACATCCGAGAAATTCTGGATTCCAACGGAGATTCCGCCGGAAGGTGGGAATTCCGGTGCCGGGGTCTAGCCGGGTATTACATTCTTCCCCCCTTAAGAACATTCGTCCCCGAATGTTCAACAAACAAGCATAGCATAACATAAACACATAAACACATACAAACACTAACCTTAAAAGAGATAAGGGTATTGCTGGAGCATAGACTCCCCTGTCTCCCAGGTACATTCTTCCATGTTGTGGTGATTCCAAAGGACTTTCACCATCGGGATTTCCTTGTTCCTCAACTTTCTGATCTGTGTGTCTAGGATCCGCATTGGCTGCTCAACATAGGTGAGATCTCCTAGGATCTCCACATCAGGCTCATTAAGAATATTGCCTGGATCTGACATGAACTTCCGTAACATGGAAACATGGAAAACCATATGGATTCTCTCCATTGAAGCAGGTAGGTCCAGCTTGTACGATACATTCCCAATCTTTTGCAAGATTTCAAAGGGTCCGATGTACCGTGGAGCTAGCTTACCTTTCTTCCCAAAACGAACCACCCCTTTCATAGGAGACACCTTGAGCAACACCAAATCTCCCTCCTGAAACTCTACAAGCTTCCTGCGGACATCTGCATAACTCTTTTGCCTGCTCACAGTAGTTCTGATCCTTTCTCTAATAATGGGCACTACTCTGCTGGTGATCTCTACTAGCTCAGGCCCTGCTAAGGCCCTTTCTCCAACTTCTTCCCAACAAACAGGTGACCTGCACTTCCTTCCATACAAGACTTCATATGGAGCCATCCCTATGCTAGCATGATAGCTGTTATTGTAGGCAAACTCCACCAAGGGTAGATGCTGCCTCCAAGAACCGTCAAAATCTAGCGCACACATTCTGAGCATATCTTCTATTGTCTGGATGGTCCTCTCTGACTGTCCGTCAGTCTGTGGGTGGAAAGCAGTGCTAAAATCCAACCTGGTACCCAATGCATTCTGCAGACTCCGCCAAAACCTGGAGGTGAACTGGGGTCCCCTATCTAACACTGTTGAAACGGGAGCCCCATGCAGCCTGACAACTTCCTCCACATACACCTGTGCCAACTTGTCCACAGAGTAGCCACTCCTGACAGGGATGAAGTGAGCAGATTTGGTCAGTCTGTCCACAATCACCCATATGGAGTCTAATCTGTTGGACGTTGCCGGTAACCCCACTACAAAATCCATAGCTATATTCTCCCATTTCCACTCTGGAATCGACAGTGGGTTAAGCATTCCAGCCGGCTTCTGATGTTCCAGCTTCACCCTCTGACATACTTCACAGGCGGACACAAATTGTGCCACTTCTCTCTTCATAGCTAGCCACCAATAAACTCTCTTCAGATCTTGATACATTTTGGTGGCTCTAGGGTGAACACTGTACCTAGCATTATGAGCTTCCCTCATAATGTTTCCCTTCAGACTCACGTCATCTGGTACACATAACCTATTCCCGTAGCGGAGGATCCTTTTGCTGTCAAATCTGAACTCCTCATTCTTGCCTGACTGAACAGTCCTGGAAATTTTCACTAACTCTGGGTCCTCATGCTGTTTCTGAGCCACCTGCTCCAGAAACATGGGCTCCACTCTCATCTAGGCTATTAAAGCACCTGTACCAGACAACTCCAACTGCAGCCCTTCATTAATGAGCTTATAGAATTCCCTCACCACCGGTCTTCTCTCTGCTGTAATATGGGATAGACTGCCAAGTGATTTCCGGCTTAGGGCATCTGCCACAATATTTGCCTTACCCGGATGGTACTGAATCTTACAATCATAGTCACTAAGCAGTTCTACCCATCCCCTCTGCCTCAGATTCAACTCTCTCTGACTCAAGATGTACTGCAAGCTCTTATGATCTGTGAAGATCTCACATTTAACCCCATAAAGGTAATGCCTCCACATCTTGAGTGCAAAGACCACAGCTGCCATCTCTAGATCATGTGTAGGATTGTAATACCCGGCTAGAGTCCGGCATCGGAATTCCTATCGTCCGGTGGAATCCAGGATGTCGAAATTCTCTAGACGGGTAGGATTTATGTGTTTCTAAAGTAATGTAGTATGTTTTTAATGTTTTAAAGTTAAAATGAAATGAGTTTTGAAAGAAAAGAACCAAGGCAGAAAAGCCAGGTTCGGCCGCCGAAGGTGACATTCGGCCGCCGAACATGCATGGCTTTCGGTTTCACGATAGGCCGCCGAAGGTGGTCTGGCCAGCCACCTAGAAAGGCCCTCAAGCGGTGAAAGGATAAGTATTCACTTTTCTTTCACTTTTCAGAGGTGAGACCATCTCTTTCTTGGAGTTTCTTCATGTTTTCATCCATCTTGCACAGTTTTGAATGGTTTTAATGTTTTTTTGAAGGTTTTGAGCTAAAAACCCAAGATTTGGAAGTTTGGAGAGTTTGACGGAGCGTTGCTCCATATCTCCACGTTAGGATCGTTCATCTTCTTGTTTTCACGAGGGAAGTGAAGATCCTGAGCTTATTTTCATGATTTATGGACGTTTGATGAGGTTTTTGGGGAGAGTTGCATGAATAGGGTAAAGAGTAAGTTTTTGAAGTTTTTGTGAGATAAGCTTGTACATGTGTTATGTGTTTTGTTTTGTTGGGGTTTTAAGGTAGTTTTTGACCCCTTTGAGCATATACTTAGGTGTATGCATGTTGAGGAATTGAGGTGTTTGAGTTTGGGAGAGTTTGGTGCATTTTGGCGTGAGGCAGAGCAAGGTTCTGCCTTGCTGATGAACCCAGCTTCGGCCGCCGAAGAATGGTTCGGCCGCCGAATGTGCTGAGGAGGTGGCTTCGGCTGCCCAAGCTTGCCCCCGAGCCTTTGGACTTTCAGCTCTGGAGGGGAGTTTCGGCCGCCGAAGGTTAGAGACTTTCATCTCTGGAGTGCCTTTCAGCCCCCGAAACTAGCCCCCGAAAGGGTTCGGCTGCCGAAAGTAGAGATTCGGCCGCCGAAGGTGAATGAGTTTCGTCTCTGGAGAGGACTTTCGGCCGCCGAACCTGCCGCCGAAAGTGCCCTGTCCAGCTTTCCTTTACAGGTTTTGCATGATGCTTTTAAAGTGTCTAGGGGATTCTTGGGGAGTTTTGTAAAGGTGTTTTTGAGCTAGTTTGGTCCCTCATTTGCGTCCATCTGTGTAGGCACAGATCAGAGGAACCAGAGAGGTCAGCAGTGAGCACTGCTTCAGAGTTTGCAGAGTCTGTTCAGAGATAGCCAGAGGTGAGTGGAACTAAACTTCATACTCGTTTTACTTGAGAAAGTACATACTTTTAGCATCTGTCATGCACCATCATTATGCAATAGGTTGATTGAATTAGAATCCACAAAGATGTTGCATTGCATACTTATTTGTTGATGTGGGTGAATGCTGAATGATCCAATAGTTCCAGACAGGAAGTCCAGGTGCCCAGTCTACGCCCTGGCAGGTATAGGAAAGACCAGGTGCCCAGTCTACGCCCTGGCAGGTATAGGAAAGACCAGGTGCCCAGTCTACGCCCTGGCAAATGGTAAGGACAGGTGTTATATACACGTATACATATACAGTACAGGAAGACTAGGACCCCATTCTACGGCCTGGCACGGAACAGATACTGGGACTATGTGGTGACGGGTTTACCCTTGATGTGACTTGTCTGTGATATGATGCATTCCATAAGATCATGTTTTAATGACTTGTTTTATCGTTCTACTCACTGGGCTATAGAGCTCATCTCACTCCCTTATCCCCAGTCTTGTAGGATCAGTGTACAGGGGAAGATCGGCGGGGTACAGGAAGAGAAAAGAGTTTTGTAATAGTGTAGTGTGGACATGTAATGTTAAAGAGATGTAATAGTTGTGTATTCAGATAGAGTTGTGCTTGACTTAGTTATTTTGTATTGTAAATCTTTTAGATACATGATCTGTTTATGTGTGTATATGTTATAGGTATGTGAAAACCAGGCTTAACAGGTATGAGGTAGCCCATCTAGAGCCAGCTCTAGTCAGGGGTTCTGTAGTACAGAGCTTGTGCATGCACAGGTTGAGTCTCGGTTCAGAGAAAAGTTTTTATTTTTCACAGAAAATGTTTGATGATGTAGGAGATTTACAGGGACACAGACAGTATAGCAGGCTTGCTACGGGTTTCGGCGACCTTAAGTCGACCTGAATCCTAACGCCAGTGGCGGTCCGATTTTCGGGTCGTTACAAGGATAATTCAACTCATGCTTCTTCAGCTGCCTAGAAGCATAAGCAATTACCCTCTCATTTTGCATCAACACATAACCTAGTCCCACCCGGGACGCATCACAAAACACTATGAAGTCTTCATTATTGGTAGGCAGAGCTAACACCGGTGCTGACGTCTTTAGCTCTTCAAAGCTTTCCTCGCACTGATCAGACCACACAAATCTCTGATTCTTCTGGGTCAACCTGGTCATAGGAGCAGCAATTCTAGAGAAGTCCTGAACGAACCTCCTGTAGTAACCTGCAAAACCCAGAAAGCTCTTAATCTCTGTCACTGTAGTGGGTCTAGGCCAGTTGGCTACAGCCTCTACCTTCTTGGGATCCACTTCAATTCCCTTTTCTGACACAACATGTCCCAAGAAGGAAATGCTCCTCAACTAGAACTCACACTTGGAGAACTTGGCATACAAACCGTGCTCCCTTAGGGTCTGCAAAACTATCCTCAGATGATGGGCATGCTCCTCTGCGTTTCTGGAATACACTAAGATATCATCAATGAAGACAATAACAAAGTGATCCAGATACTGGTTAAAAACTCTGTTCATGAAGTCCATAAATGCTGCAGGGGCATTGGTCAGCCCGAACGGCATTACTAGGAACTCATAATGCTCATATCTGGTCCTGAATGCCGTCTTCGACACATCTTCTTCTCTGATTCTCAGCTGATGATACCCGGATCTCAGATCTATTTTAGAGAAACAACCTGCTTCTGCTAGTTGGTCAAATAGATCATCGATCCTAGGTAACGGGTACTTATTCTTGGTAGTGACTTTGTTCAACTGCCTGTAGTCGATACAAAGTCTCAAGGATCCATCCTTCTTCTTTACAACCAACACTGGAGTACCCCAAGGTGAGGTACTCGGTCGGATGAAACCCTTGTCTACCAACTCTTGCAACTACTCCTTTAGCTCCTTCAACTCTGCTGGTGCCATCCTGTAGGGAGGGATAGAGATTGGTCTGGTTCCAGGCATCACTTCTATTTCAAACTCTATCTCCCTAGCAGGTGGTAGTCCTGGAAGCTCGTCTGGGAAGACATCTGGAAACTCTCTGACCACGGGCACTGAGGCGGGCTTCCTAACCTGACTATCAAGCTCTCTCACATGAGCTAGAAACCCCTGACAACCTCTCCTGAGCAACCTACGAGCCTGTAGGGCTGATATCAGACCTCTAGGTGTACTCCTTCTGTCTCCTCTGAAGACAACCTTTGACCCATCCTGATCTCTGAACCTGATTACCTTGTCTCTATAGTCCAAGGTAGCACCATGAGCAGATAGCCAATCCATCCCTAGAATGACATCAAAATCTGTCAAGTCTAGAATCACAAGGTCGGCTGGAAGGCATCTACCCTCAACAAACACTGGACTGCAGACTGACTCTGCCACTGATGGATCACACTTGGGTTCACTGACCCAAAGGGGACACTCTAACCCAGAGACTATCAAACCCACTCTCTCTACGGCTCTCGGAGCAACAAAAGAATGAGATGCACCAGGGTCCATTAAAGCATACACATCTGAACAGCTAATGATGAGATTACCTGACACCACGGTGTTGGATGTGCTAATGATGAGATTACCTGACACCACGGTGTTGGATGTGTTCGCCTCCTGCTGTGTCATAGTGAAGATCCGAGCTGGAGCTGATGGACCTTCACCCCAGGAACCTGCTGAAGAAGAGGCTGCCCCTCTCCCTCTGCCTCTACCACTGCCCTGAGTCATGGCTGGAGCTACTGGCTGAGCCACACTACCAGAAGCTGTCTGCTGGGACGGTGCCATAAAAGCTGCTCTAGGACACTCCCGTGCTATGTGTCCCTCTTGCCCACATCTGTAACATGCTGACGTCCCAAACCGATAGACTCCCTTGTGCTGTTTACCGCACCTCAAGCATTCTGAACCATCTGATCCTGAGCTCGAGCCACCACCTAAACCCAGACCGGACTTCAACCGGTTCCAGAACTTATTCTTCTTCGGCTTTTTAGAGCCTCTGACCTACTTCTTGCTATCCGAAGCTGCTGCACTCAAAAAAGAGATGTCAAACTTCTCTGAACCTGGGGTCTTGGAACCCGAGGGCTGTGCCACTTGCTGTTTAACTGTCCCCTGAATAATGGCACTAGCCTCCATCTTCCGTGCTGCATCCACTACGGTGTGGAAATCCTCTCTCTGTGCTGCCAGAATTAAGGAGGAATACCTAGGGTGGAGTTTCATGGTATACCTCCTAGCTTTCTTTTGATCTGTGTCATATGCCTGGCCCACATATTGCAGCAACTCCAGAAACCTGTCAATGTACTCATCTACACTCATCTCCTCTGTCTGCCTCAACTGCTCAAACTCTACAACTTTCAGCTCTCTGGAACTATCAGGAAAAGCCTATCCTGTGAATTCATTAGCAAACTGCTCCCAGGATAAGCTTCCTAACCTCGGGTCCATATAGTTTTTAAACCACTCTCGTGCTTTTTTGCACTTCAAAGTGAACCCCGCCATCTGAATGGCTCCACTATCATCTGCCCCCAACTCACATGTAATCATCCTTACCGTTTTGAGATACTCAAACGGATCATCACCTGTCTTAAATTTGGGAGCATCCAGCTTTAAGTAATCTGTCATCTTTACCTTGCTCCCCACAGATGAGCTAGGTCTAGGTGTTTGGATTTCAGGGGCTACAGGTGCTACTGGTGGTGGAAGAGGTGCAGCATTCCCTGGGTTAGGGTTTGCTGGACTTGGGTAGAAGGGTGAGGGTGGATACATGGGGTACTGTGGATAAGATGGGTAAAAAGGAGGGTAGGGCATGAAGGTCGGATATGGATTATAACCGGAGTAATTCGATGTACCCCCCATCGGATACCCTGGGCCCTGTGGAAAGGGTTGATACTGTGGTGGGTGAGCATACCCCGAGGCCTAAGTGCCTCCTTGAGACTCTTCCATACCCTCATCAGACATACTCACGCCCAGACTATCATCTCTTCTCTGATCATCCTCCTCTACCTCCCTCACATCAGCCGACATTCTACCCGGATCTGTCCTCCTCCTGTTCACATCAAAAGACCTTCTAGGGCCTCTCGATGTCCCTTCTCTGCTAGATCTACTAGACATTGCCCTCGGCAAAGCAGGGGGACGGGCATCCATGCCCTCATTCTCTAGTGGGACTCCAGTCAATCGTGCAGATCGACAAGTGCCTCGCATTCTGATTTCTGAAAAACAACACGTACACATAAACATTAACATCATATGGTTCATGTGGAAACACATGAACCCGCATCACATACATAGCATATCATTAATGCACATGCATATATTCATGGTATTTCACATCATTATCAAGACAGGATTCTACATCCTATCCTAGTGGACATGATTTTTCCTATTGTGCTTGCCCTTCTATAACATCTATGAGCCCGACACTCTCTAGGTCCGACCATATAAACCAGGCTCTGATACCAATCTGTAACGACCCAAAACCGGACCGCTACCGGCGCTAGGGTCCAGATCAACTTAAGGTCGCCGGGACCCGTAGCAAACTTACTATACATGCTGTACACCTGATAAAATCCCATACATGATCATACATTTTCATAAAAACTTTAAACTTTTACATATACCAAGCTTGACCTGTGCATGCACCATACTGTAAACATAAAACCCCATACTAGAGCCCTCATCAAATGCTCTAGTGGGTCAACATATCATACATCAAGCTTGGTTCAATATTTCTTATCATTAAAACATTTCATAAAAATCATGTACAAAAAGGGATTAACCATAAACACTAGGGCTAAGCACAATATTATCCTCAATACATTTCTTTACATTACATTACATCATTCTTACATTACATGTCCACTACTAGACTATTACATAGACTATACCAATATCCTGCTGACTTTCCCGTAGCTACCTGAGCTCCTGCAAACCTGGGGATTAGGGGAGAGGGGTGAGCTACAACAGCCCAGTGAGCAGAACTATAAAAACATTTAAATAAACACATGCCATCATGAAATGCGTCACATCACAAGTAAATCACATCACGGATGGACTGACCCAAAAATCCCTCTACTCTGTGCCCGGCCCTCGGTGGAGCTCCTCAGGACTTCTGTTACATACATAAGAGTTGTGCCCGGCCCTCGGTGGGGCTCCTCAGGACTTCTGTTACATAGCATAAAATCTAGAGGGCTAATGGGTTGTCCTGTTGTCCATCCACACCCACAATGAATAATGCAATGCGTCATATTCGTGAATTCTAATGCCAACAACCTATTACATATCATGATGCATGAACATGCTTAAAACATTTGCTTTCATGAAATAAAGGATTAAGTTAGTTCCACTCACCTCTGGCTGACTCTGGACTAACTCTGAAGCAGCTATCTCACTGCTGATCACCTCGGTTCCTCAGGTCCGATCCTACACAGGTGGACTCAAATGAGGGACCAAACATACTCTAGCATAACTCTAAACATCTCCCCAAAAATCCCTTAAAATATCATAAAACATGCATGCAAAACAGGCAAAGAAGGCTGGACAGGGGACTTTCGGCGGCAGGTTCGGCAGCGGAAGGTCCGTCCAGAGCCAAAAGTCATGCACTTTCGGGGGCAGGGTTCGGCGGCCGAAAGTCCTTCCAGAGCCGAAACTCAGGCACTTTCGGGGGCAGGTTCGGTGGCCAAAACTCTCCTCTAGAGCCGAAAGTCCAAACTTTCGGGGGCGAGTTTAGGCGGCCTAAAGCAACTCCAGGCAGGTTTGGCGGCCGAACCTGGGCTCTTCCAAAGGGCAGAACCCAAGCCTCACAAGCACATCCAGCCACCCCAAAACCTCTCAACTCACACCAACACACACAAAAGCATGCATAAACATATTTTCAAGCATATAGGGGCATAAAACTAGCCTATACCCCAACAAGCATCACATAGCATACATTTGAGCATAAAACTAACATAAACCCTAACATTTACATATACTCTAAAGCATGCATCAAAACCCTTAACCCCTTCTTAAAACTTACTTAAAATATGAAAGAAGAGAAGGATCTATACTTACCTCTTGAAGATCGAGAGGAGATGCGATCCCAAACTCGGAGATATGGAGAAACGAGCTCCGGGGTCTCCAAGCTTCAAAACTTTGATCTTTAGCTCAAAAACTTCAAAATAAAGGTGAAAACTCATAAAAATCGTGGGAGACTTGAAGGAAAAGCACAAGATCAACAAGGGGTGGCGGAGACTCACCTTGCCCGGAAGCGGAGAGAGAAAACTCGCCCATTTTCGGATAGGGGGCCCTTTATAGGTGGCTGGCTAGACCACTTTCGGGGGCCAAAAGTGCCTCCGTATCCGCCCCATGTTTGGCGCCCGAACTTGAGGTTCAGCGACCGAACTTGGGTTTGCCTCCAAGCTCTTTTCTTTTTCAAAACTCAATTTCTTTCTTTATTAAAACCATAAAACATGTAAAAACATTTTAGAAAACCTTTATTTTACCCTTCTAGAAGGCTCCGACATCCGAGAAATTCTGGATTCCAACAGAGATTCCGCCGAAAGGTGGGAATTTCGGTGCCGGGGTCTAGCCGGGTATTACAAAATGAATGTAATAAACTGCTTAAAATTTTAGTGTAATAGAATAGCATACCTTTGCCTTTAATTATTTTCCTTTTATATAGTAAAAATATTGAGATAAATATAGTATTTACTAATAATCTGACGATAATGTGGCTGGCTCGTTGGTAAAGAATTTTCATCGGCTAATTGGTCTAGAATTCCATGATCGCAAATGTAAAGAGAATCTACTGGATTGTAACTGTTAACGGTAACTTCCTTATAGAGCCTTATTCTAAAGTTGAGAAAGCGAGTTTGTTCAATCTGAGGCAAACCTGAAGTACTCGGATCTTCTTTTCTACGGGTGGAATTGCGTATAGATTTATCATGTCTTTGCCACGTGCCCTTGTCTTATGATGGCAGCTCACTGCCTACTTTGAGCGAGTCTTATGTAGCATTAGAAGTCCTCCACTAGTCTTCGATTATTTAGATTCGAAGGTGACAATTGTCTTCATGATTTGGGTCATGTGGCTTGTTTGTCCAGGCTGAATGCATGATATCCTTGCTTTCTTCTTACTTGCCCTGTCGACCAGTCAGGTCCAAGATCTTGTCTAGCAAAAATTGATCAGAATGATATAGTAATGCCTTGACAAGCTTTCGGGCATTCTCTAACCCTAAGAATTATCTGGGCATCTTCTAGCCCTTACGTCCCTTAGCCTTTTTCAGCCTTATTGAGCTTCTAGACATTTTTCAGTTCTGGCGTACTTTCGAGTATTTTCTTGTCCTGACCAGCCCTAACGAGCTTTCAGGCATTTTCTAGCCTTTGCGAACTCCCTGACTTTTTACAGCCTTGATGGGCTTCCGTGTATTTTTCTAACCCTAACGAGCTCCTCGACCTTTTCGAGTTTAGGCATTTTCTAGCCAGCTTCCGAGCATTTTTCTAGCTCTGACGAGCTCCTTGGCCTTTTCCAGCCTATCGAGCTCCCGTGTATTTTCCAGCCCTGACAAGTTTTCGAGCATTTTTCTAGTTCTAACGTGCTTCTTATTAGTGTATTTACCATAGGCCATTATCTTGGACCTTTTTGTATGTCGTTTTGATTATTAATAAAAGTGATTTTACTATCATTATTATTTATTTGCATGTTACATAATAATGATTAACGTTCCTGGTTACTTATTATTATGTTGATAATAATAAAATATAGCTAGTATGATTATTGATTGATAATCATGAGATGATTATGTACATGTTGATATAATTCAATAATTATAGATACTTGTTAGAGAACAAAGTATTGGATGGACCCGCATTGAGATCACTACATAGGTTATTGTCATAAATGAATCTCAAAGTAGTTATGTCTTAATCCTTTGACTTGAGATTATCATAGTTTCCAACATAAGGACTGTTATGTTTTGACATAACCAAACATTGTCTTTAATCGGACAATCATAAAGGTTATGATTGAGCATGATAGAAATTATGTAAAGGATATTGAACAATCAAGATAGAATTTGTCCCTCTCTCTGAGAGAGATATCTTCTGGGCCCCTCGATAAGTGAGACTGAGAAATGCATGGCCGTGCTCAAATGAATTGATAGTATGATCAATATCATTTGATTTTATCAGTCTACTTAGAGATTAAGAAATCATAAGTTTGAACATTATAAGTTTGACATTGACCATGACTTATGTTCAAACTAGATATCGTGTGACAAAGGGATTAATACATGTTCTATTCATTAGGCTTTATCGGACTATTGATCCTCATATTAGTTGGGTAGTCATAATGTCTTGCTAGAGGCCGCTTATGACTTATGGGCCTTGTATGACTGGGCCTATTGCCAATTAATGTGAGCCTATTGGTCATACACAAAAGAACGTTGTTGATGTGCTATGTCATATTAATTGGCTAAAAGCCCAAAGCCCATTAATATAATTAATAATAATAAAGTGTTATTATTATTAATTATTTATTATTATAAGATAATAATATTTAAAAGATCCGTAGTCTATCTGTAACTGTTATAGATAAAGGACTCTATCACATAAGATATTTGAGTATCTGCGAGATTGTGGTAGTTGGTTATGAACACAACTCTATCACATAAGATATTTGAGTATCTGCGAGATCGTGATAGTGGGTTTTGAACACAACTCTTTTACGAAAAGAATTGTGGGAAAATAAAAGACTAAAAACATATAAAACCTCTTCTGCGAAGTGGAAGGTGAGGTTTTTGGGTTTTTAGAGAAATCTTTTCTGGTTGCAGATTGGAAGCATATAGATTATCCATCTCAAGAGACTCTAGAAGGATAATAGACGTTCGTGTGGATACCATTGAGGGTGTTCATTTGAAAAAGCAGCACCATCAGTCCGTCATTGTATCTTCTTGACGAGATTAACAGGTTAGTCTCATATCCTTCCTTTGAAATAAATGAAGCACTCGGATTCTGGGAAGGAAATTAGAGATTTTTATTTTTTCGCTGTGCAATTTGGGTTGCAATAATCTTTGGATTTCCCAACAGTGGTATCAGAGCCAACCTGGCTTTTCGTTTAAGTTAATTATGCCATGATTGATGTGATATATGAGATATATGCTTTTTGAATGGCATGATAATTATGAAAAATTTTATGGATGAATGATTGGATCTTTTAGGTAATTTTTATTAGAAAAATTAAATTAATAAATAAAAAAAGGGATGAATTTGCAACTGGATTCACGATGAACAATCGTCGTGAACCCAGAAATTAGCGAGGCTGATAGGCGGACATGGAGGGCGTGTGACGCTCCTTCCATCATCGCGTCCAGTCATTGCCGAGTCCTAGTCCGACATGGTCAACCACACACTTTGGAAGTTCAATGTCATGTGAAAGAATCACGATTGAGGCATCATTGTAGATATCGCGGGCTGAAGCTGCTGTTCATTGCGGGAGATCACGACTTCCTTGTGATGCCGTCGATCTTGGGCTCGATTGGCGGTGGACGGGACATCAGCGGGGGCGCAAATGTTGCGCATGCTTCCGGGGGGCTGGTCTGCCAACGCATGTGCAGAGATTCTCATGCAGTGGCTAGGGCTTCTTCCCGAGGAAGAAAATGATTCTCTAATTACAATTCTGCCCCTGGAAATTTAAAATAATAATAAAAAAATTTTAATGAGAAAATAAATTTTAAAATTATTTTCTTTTAGTCTTTAAATCAGATTTAAATGACTATGTAAAATAGTTTTATTATTTTATCATATATTAGTATGAGATACTATGCACTATAGTATATATATATATATATGCATATAGGATGCTATAACATATATATATGCAAGACAATATAATTAAAATTGAAAAATGAACCCTCAATACAAATTTTAAGTTTTAATACCACCCATATATTAAATGCCTATCAAGACTAAGATCACCAAAATGCAGGTTTTGTCAAAGCAAAGTGCTTAGGTTATCTTAGTAAGATAGGATGAGTAATAGTTACTCATTTATTTAATTTTGGTTGGGCTTAATTAGGCTATCAAAACGGTTTTGGACCTAAGGCATTAGATGGGGTATAACATGCATTTGACATATGATGTCAACACCTCATAATCTAAGAGTTACATTAGATGTAATTGGTAAGGAGTTACCTACCTAAATAACTTAATTCTAAGCGTCATGCCAAAACTGACTTGGAATTAGGTGAAATATGGATCTTAGCCCACTAAAATATTATTATTGTAATAATTCTTTTTGAGGGTTGTATTTTAGTGAGAGATTATTATCACCTCAATATTAATTTACTAAATTGATTATATTTACATATTTTGTAGATCATTATGGCTGCTAATAACAATTCCACTTTATCACTGCGACTATCCTTGAGAAGGATAAACTGAAAGAAAATGGGACTAATTTTGTTGACTGGTTTAGAAACTTGAGAATTATTCTCAAGTAAGAGAAAAAGTCCTATGTGCTTGATGAAGCTATCCCAGAACCACCTCCTGCTAATGCTACTAATGTTGCTAAGAACAAGCATAAGAAGCATATGGATGATTCTAATGACATTGGATGTCTTATGTTGGCAACTATGTGCCCAGAACTTCAAAAGGATCTGGAGCACCTTGAGGCTTATGAGATGAGTGCCCATCTCAAACAAGCTTTCCAACAGCAAGCTAGGCAGGATTGGTATGAAACTACAATTGCATTGCATGATTGCAAAATGGCTGAAGGTGAATAAGTTAGTGCTCATATTTTGAAGATGAAAGGCTACATTGATCACCTTGCTAGGCTTGGCTATCCTCTGAGTTTAGAACTCTCTACGGATTTGATCCTACATTCTTTACCTAGTAGTTTTTCTCAGTTTGTCATGAACTATAATATGAACAATATGGAGAAATCCATTCCTGAGCTGCATGGGATGCTAAAAACAGCTGAGGTAAATGTCAAGAAAAGGCCTACCCAAAATTTGAATGTCAATAAGGGTAAGCCCATGAAAAATAAGGGGAAGCCCAAGTCTAAAGGTGGTAATGGGCCTAAGAGACGAGGCAAGCCTAAATGGCAATCCAAGGCAAAAGTTCCTAAGGAAGGAATCTGCTTCCATTGCAAGGAACCAGGGCATTGGAAGAGAAATTGCAAACTCTATTTGGATGAGTGCAAGAAGAAAAAGAGTAGTGGGACTACGACTTCGGGTATTTATGTTATAGATATTAATTTATCTATTTCTACTTCATGGGTATTAGATACCGGATGTGGTTCTCACATTTGTACAAATGTGCAGGGTCTCAAAAGGAGTAGAAAATTGAAAAAGGGCAATGTGGACCTACGTATAGGCAATGGAGCAAGAGTTGCTGCCTTTGTAACGACCCGGAAACCGGACCGCTACCAGCGCTAAGAGCAGCAAGCCTGATATACATCCTATTACCTGGTAAAATCCCATACATGATCAAAACATTAACATAAAAACTTAAACATCTGATGTATATACCGGGCTTGACCTGTATGCTATATAACTGGAAACATAAAAGAACCCCATACTAAAGCCCTCAACAAAAGCTCTAGCTGGGTCAACATAACATACATCAAGCTGGGATCACATCCGATGAACCAAAACCTAACCTGTGTATGCATCATAACCATAAGCATAAGACCTCTACTAGAGTCCTCATCAAATACTCTAGCGTGGTAAACATTACATGCCACAAGTTTGGTTCAAACTCAACTCAATACTAAAACATAACATACATCATGTATTAAAAAGGGACTAACCAAGCCTTAGGGCCAAGCACAATACTAATCCATCACATAACTCTACTATACGCTACATTACATTATCTTATAATGCATTATATCCATTTAAATTACATGTCCACAATAACATGCTAATCTATTACAACAACATAGCATTAACCCTTGCCGACTTCCCGATCGACCTCATACCTGCAAACCTGGGGGTTAGGGGAAAGGGGTGAGCTAAAAAGCCCAGTGAGCAGAACAAGAAAAACAATAATAAATCATATGCTATCATGGAATGCGTCACAGCACAAACATTTCACATCACAGATGGACATGACCACCAAAACTCCCTCTGTTTGTGCCCGGCCCTCAAAGGAGCTCCTCAGGACTTCTGTAACATAACATAGTGCCCGGCTCTTCGGGCTCCTCAGGACTTCATTATTGCCCGGCTCTTTGGGCTCCTCAGGACTTCATTATTGCCCGGCCCTTCGGGCTCCTCAGGACTTCATTATTGCCCGGCCCTTCGGGCTCCTCAGGACTTCATTATCATATCATAGCTAGGGCTATTGGGGTCGCCTTGGTCCATCCACATCAACAGCAAATTATGCAATGCAACATCTTCGTGAAATCTAATGCAACAGCCTAATACATATACATTGTATTCATGATGCGTGAAACATGCTTAAAACATTTGAGTTAGTTCTACTCACCTCTGGCAGACGCTGGACTGACTCTGCAACAGCTAACACTGCTGGCCTCCTCGGTCCCTCGGGTCCGATCCTACACAGGTGGACTCGAATGAGGTGCCAAACACACTCTAAACAACTCATAAACAACTCCCCAAAAACCCCCTAAAACATCCTCAACACATGCATAGAAAACAACCAAGAAAGGGCTGGACAGGGCACTTTCGGCGGCCGAATGTCCCTTCCAGAGCCGAAAGCCATGCAAGTTCAGGGGCACTTTCGGCGGCCGAAAGTCCTTCCAGAGCCGAAAGTCTAGTACCTTCGGCGGCAGGTTCGGCGGCCGAAGCCTCTCACAGATCCGAAAGTCCTGGCCTTCGGGGGCACGTTAGGCGGCCAAAGCTGCCTTCCATGCAGGTTCGGCGGCCGAACCTGGTTCCCTCCGAACAGCAGGTCCGAATCCGTCACAAGCAAAATCAACCTCCAAACCACCCAAAACCTCACATGCTCTCTCCCAAACATGCACACACACTCCCACATGCATATAGGGCATAAACTAACTTAAACCTCTCAACACAAACATCACATAAACAAACATTGGGCATAAAACCCACATAAACCCTAACATGCATATCTACCCATACTCAAGCATTAAAACTTCTTTAAACTTATTTAAAACTTTATGAAACATAAAGGAAAGCAAGGATCTACACTTACCTCTTGAAGATCGAGGGTTGGTGCGATCCCTAACTTGGAGATGGGAGAAATCTAGCTCCTTAGGTCTCCAAGCTCCAAAACTTGATTTAAGCTTTAAAACTTCAAAACCCAAAAGGAAACTCATAAAAAACTTGTCCACAGAGTAGCCACTCCAGACAGGGATGAAGTGAACAGATTTGGTGAGTCTGTCCACAATCACCCATATGGAGTCTAATCTGTTGGACGCCGCCGGTAGCCCCACCACGAAGTCCATAGCTATATTCTCCCATTTCCATTCTGGAATAGGTAGTGGGTTAAGCATTCCAGCCGGCTTCTGATGTTCCAGCTTCACCCTCTGACACACTTCGCAGGCTGACACAAACTGTGCCACTTCTCTCTTCATAGCTGGCCACCAATACACTTTCTTCAGATCTTGATACATCTTGGTGGCCCCGGGGTGAACGCTGTATCTGGCATTATGAGCCTCTCTCATAATGTCTCCCTTCAGCCCTACATCATCTGGTACACACAATCTGTTTCCATAGCGGAGGATCCCCTTGCTATCAAATCTAAACTCACTATCTTTGTCTGACTGAACAGTCCTGGCAATCTTTACTAACTCTGGGTCCTCGTGCTGTTTCTGAGCCACCTGCTCCAGAAACACGGGTGCCACTCTCATCTGGGCAACTAAAGCACCTGTACCATACAACTCCAACTGTAGACCTTCATTCATGAGCTTGAAGAACTCCCTCACTACTGGCCTGCTCTCTACTGAAATATGGGACAAACTGCCAAGTGATTTCCGGCTTAAGGCGTCTGCCACAACATTCGCCTTACCTGGATGGTACTGGATCTTGCAATCATAGTCACTGAGCAATTCTACCCATCTTCTCTGTCTCAAATTCAAATATGTCTGACTCAGGATGTACTGCAGGCTCTTATGATCGGTGAAGATCTCACATTTTACCCCGTAAAGGTAATGCCTCCACATCTTGAGTGCAAAGATTACTGTCGCCATCTCCAGGTCATGTGTAGGGTAATTCAACTCGTGCTTCTTCAGTTGTCTAGAAGCATAAGCAATCACCCTTTCATTTTGCATTAGCACACAACCCAGCCCCATACGGGACGCATCACAATAGACTAAGAAGTCTTCATTACTCGATGGCAGAGCTAACACTTGTAACGACCCCAAAATGGACCGTCACCGGCGCTAGGATTCAGGTCGGCTTAAGGCCGCCAGAACCCGTAGCAAGCCTGCTATACTCCCTATGTACCTGTAAATCTCATACATGATCATACATTTTCTGTAACGACCCGGAAACCGGACCGCTACCGGCGCTAGGATCCAGGTCGGCTTAAGGCCGCCGGAACCCGTAGCAAGCCAAACATACATCCTGTGAACCTGTTCAATCCCATACATGAACCAAAACATACATAAAAATTTAAACTTTTCTTTCATTTACACATTTCTTTACCCAGCCTAGCCTGTGCATGCATAAACATAACATAAACCCCTCATTGGAGTCCTCAACAAATACTCCAATGGGGTACATAACATATAGCAGGCTTGGGTTACATAAACATCATAAAACATTTATCTCATGTATTTAAGGGATTACAACAGACTCTAGTCAAGCACACTATAAAACTTACATTACATTACATAACATACTTTTACATTACAACTAATCCATGTCCACTTCTATGCTATTACAGAGACTTCTCTTACTCTTGCTGACTCCTCTATCTACTCTGCGCCTGCAAGACTGGGGTTAGGGGAGAGGGGTGAGCTAAAAAGCCCAGTGAGCAAAAAGTAAAAACATGGTATTAATTCCTCCATTTTTAGGTATTTTATTCTCCATTTTATTATTAACATTTGCTTTAATTCCACACTTTTTAGGTATATTATTATTCATTTTATTAATATCATTAAATAACAAAACTTTTACTTTACATGCTTTCATGAAATGCAACACATCACATTTAATCACATAAAGGATGGTATTGTCACCATTAGTCCTCAACATCTCCAAATTCCAGGGGCGTAGAATGGGCCTCACTGGACTTTCTCTTACATAACATAACATAACATTCCAAGTGCCAGGGGCGTAGAATGGGCCTCACTGGACTTTCTCTTACATAGTACCAGGGGCGTAGAATGGGCCTCGCTGGTCGTCCATGACATATCATCATAACATAACATCAGAGGACTATGGATCATCCAACAACCATCCACATCAACATCAAATTATGCAATGCAACATATTCGTGAATTTCTAATGCAAACATCCTGAAACATCGCATGGCATTTATGATGCATGAGTATGCTATCAGATTCATTCATTTGTTCATTTATTCATTACTTAAAAACTTAGGGAATAATCCCACTCACCTGGTGACCAAAGCTTTATCAATGGACTCTGAAAGACTATCTCACAACCGGGGGTCTCGGGTCCTCGGGTCCGAACCTACACAGGTGGACTCAAATGAGGCACCAAACAACAAGAACATAACTCTAAACATACCCCCAAAAACCTCCTAAAAACACCTCAAAACATCCCTAGAAAACATGCAAGAAAAGGCTGAGAAGGGCACTTTCGGCGGCACCTTCGGCGGCCGAAAGTCCCTCCAGAGCCGAAAGTCAGGCAGGTTCGGCGGCACCTTCGGCGGCCGAAACTCCTAGACAGAGACGAAACCCATGCATGTTCGGCGGCACCTTCGGCGGCCGAAAGTCTCGGACAGAGCCGAAACTCCAACTTTCGGGGGCAGGCTTCGGCAGCCTAAAGCTGCCTCCCAAGCTGGTTCGGCGGCCGAAAGTACCTTCGGCTGCCGAACCTGGTTTCTGCCAAAGGGCAGAAACTTGGTTCTTCATGCCCAAAACAACCCCCTACACAACCAATCATGCATAAACCTATTCTACAACAAGCATACTCAAGCATACAAACTCCTAGGGGTCTCCAACAAGCTTAAACCCCCAACTACAACACTCAAGCAAGCCACATTGCACATAAACACACATTAAAACCATGGATTTTTCATAAAAACCCAACAAGCCTACTCATGCATTTCTACCCCAAAACCTTGCATAAAACTTACTTAAAACACATATAAAACTAGAGATTGGCTCTTACCTCTTGAAGATCGAGAGAGAAACGATCCTAGCTCGAAGGTGGGGAGATTCGAGTTCTTGAACCTCAAAGCTCCAAAATTTGCTTAAACTTTAAAACTCTTCAAAAACAAGATGTAACTTGTTAAGATCTAAAGGATTTGAGGGAAAACACTTAAAATGACCATAGGAGGGCTAAAGCTTACCGTCGGCCGAAATGGGAGAGAAAACCTCGCCTGTTTCGGTCACGGGGTCTCTTATAGGGCAGGTTCTGTCACCTTTCGGCGGCCTAACGTGCCCCCACATCTCATGCATGTTCGGCGGCCGAACATGAGGTTCGGCGGCCGAACCTTGAGTCTTTCAAGCAAGGCTTTCGGAGGCCTAAAGCGCTCCCAAAACCCCACCATGTTCGGCGGCCGAACCTAACTTTCGGCGGCCGAACCTGGCAAAGCCTCCTTTGGTCTTTTTCATTCAAAACTCAATTTCCTTTTTGCTTAAAAACATAAAATACATTAAAAACATTTTATAAAACATGGTTTTACCCTTCTAGAGGTTTCCGACATCCGAGATTCCACCGGACGGTAGGAATTCCGATACCGGAGTCTAGCCGGGTATTACATTCTTCCCCCTTAAGAACATTCGTCCCCGAATGTTCACCAAACAACACATAACATGGCAAACATATAACATACATACTAAGCACATCAACACATAGGGATCTAACCTTAAAAGAGCTGAGGGTACTGCTGGAGCATAGACTCCCGTGTCTCCCAAGTGCATTCTTCCAAGTTGTGGTGGTTCCACAGGACTTTCACCATCGGGATTTCCTTGTTTCTTAACTTTCTGATCTGCGTGTCTATGATCCGTACTGGCTGTTCAACATAGGTGAGATCCTCTTGGACCTCCACATCAGGCTCACTAAGAACCTTGCTCGGATCTGACACAAACTTTCTCAACATCGAAATATGGAAAACCGGATGGATTCTTGCCATTGAAGCAGGTAAATCTAGCTTGTACGACACATTCCCAATCTTTTGCAAGATTTCAAAGGGTCCGATGTATCGTGGGGCTAGTTTACCTTTCTTCCCGAAGCGAACCACTCCCTTCATTGGAGACACCTTAAGCAATACCAGATCCCCCTCCTGAAACTCTAACTGCCTTCTGCGGATGTCTGCATAACTCCTCTGTCTGCTTGCAGCAGTCTTGATTCTTTCTCTGATTATGGGTACCACCCTGCTGGTAATCTCTACTAGCTCAGGCCCTGCCAAGGCCTTCTCTCCAACTTCCTCCCAGCAAACAGGTGATCTGCACTTCCTTCCGTACAAAGCTTCATATGGAGCCATCCCGATGCTAGCATGATGGCTGTTATTGTAGGCAAACTCCACCAAAGGTAGATGCTGCCTCCAAGAACCGCCAAAGTCCAGCACACATATTCTGAGCATATCCTCGATAGTCTGGATGGTTCTTTCTGACTGTCCATCAGTCTGGGGGTGGAAGGCAGTACTGAAATCCAACCTAGTACCCATGGCATTCTGCAGACTCCGCCAAAACCTGGAGGTGAACTGGGGCCCTCTATCTGACACTATCGAAACGGGAACCCCATGCAGCCTGACGATCTCGTCCACATACACCTGCGCCAACTTGTCCACAGAATAGCCACTCCTGACAGGAATGAAGTGAGCAGATTTGGTGAGTCTGTCCACAATCACCCATATGGAGTCCACTCTGTTGGACGCCGCCGGTAACCCTACTACGAAGTCCATAGCTATATTTTCCCATTTCCATTCTGGAATAGGTAGCGGGTTAAGCATTCCAGCTGGCTTCTGATGTTCCAGCTTCACCCTCTGACACACTTCGCAGGCTGATACGAACTGTGCCACTTCTTTCTTCATTGTTGGCCACCAATAAACTTTCTTCAATTCTTGATACATCTTGGTGGCTCCGGGGTGAATGCTGTATCTTGCATTATGAGCCTCTCTCATAATGTCTCCTTTTAGCCCTATGTCGTCTGGTACACATAATCGACTCCCATAGCGGAGAATCCCCTTACTGTCGAATCTGAACTCACTATCATTGCCTGACTGAACAGTCCTGGCAATCTTCACTAACTCGGGGTCCTCATGCTGTTTCTGAGCAACTTGCTCAAGGAACACGGGTGTCACTTTCATCTGAGCCAACAAGGCACCTGTACCCGACAACTCTAACTGCAGCCCTTCTTCGATGAGCTTGTAGAACTCCTTTACTACTGGTCTTCGTTCTGCCGTGATGTGGGATAGACTGCCGAGTGATTTCCGGCTTAAGGCATCAGCTACTACATTAGCCTTACCCGGATGATACTGGATTTTGCAATCGTAGTCACTGAGCAGTTCTACCCATCTTCTCTGTCTCAAATTCAAATCTCTTTGACTCAGGATGTGCTGCAGGCTCTTATGATCTGTAAAGATCTCACATTTTACCCCATAGAGGTAGTGCCTCCACATCTTGAGTGCAAAGATTACTGCTGCCATCTCAAGGTCATGTGTGGGGTAATTCAACTCATGCTTCTTCAGCTGCCTAGAAGCATAAGCAATCACCCTCTCATTCTGCATCAGTACACAACCCAGTCCCACACGGGATGCATCACAAAAGACTGTAAAGTCCTCATCACTAGATGGCAGAGCTAAAACTGGTGCTGAAGTCAACCTCTTCTTAAGCTCTTCAAAACTCTCTTCGCACTGGTCGGTCCACAGAAATTTCTGATTCTTCCTGGTTAACCTGGTCAGAGGAGCTGCTATCTTTGAGAAGTCCTGAACGAACCTCCTGTAGTAACCAGCCAAACCCAAGAAACTTCTAATCTCTGTCACTGAAGTGGGTCTAGGCCAGTTAGCCACAGTTTCTGTCTTCTTGGGGTCCACCTCAATACCATTCTCTGACACTACATGCCCCAAGAACGAAATGCTCCTCAGCCAGAACTCACATTTAGAGAACTTGGCATACAAGCCATGTTCCCTCAAAGTCTGCAAGACCAACCGCAGATGATGGGCATGCTCTTCTGCATTCCTGGAATACACTAAGATATCATCTATGAAGACAATAACGAAGTGATCCAGGTATTGGCTAAATACTCTGTTCATGAGATCCATGAATGCTGCAGGGGCGTTTGTTAACCCGAACGGCATCACTAGGAACTCATAGTGCCCATATCTGGTTCTGAAAGCTGTCTTTGGCACGTCTTCATCTCTGATCCTCAGCTGATGATACCCAGATCTCAGATCTATTTTGGAGAAACAACCTGCTCCTGATAGCTGGTCGAATAGATCATCGATCCTAGGCAACGGGTACTTGTTCTTGGTAGTGACTTTGTTCAACTGTCTGTAGTCGATACAAAGTCTAAGGGATCCATCCTTCTTTTTCACGAACAACACTGGAGCACCCCAAGGTGAGGTACTCGGTCGGACGAAACCCTTGTCTACCAGCTCTTGCAACTGTTCTTTAAGCTCTTTCAGCTCTGCTGGCGCCATCCTGTAGGGAGGGATAGAGATCGGTCTGGTTCCTGGCATCAATTCTATCTCGAACTCTATCTCCCTCGGAGGCGGTAAACCTGGCAGTTCGTCTGGGAAGACATCTAAGAACTCTCTAACCACAGGCACTGAGGCGGGCTCTCTGACATCTCTGTCTAGCTCTCTCACATGAGCTAGATAACCCTGACAACCCCTCCTGAGCAGCCTACGAGCCTGTAGGGCTGATATCAAACCTCTAGGTGTACTCCCCCTGTCTCCTCTAAAGACAACCTCTGACCCATCCTGACATCTGAA